>NW_027364305.1:0-261838 GCF_046119375.1 Phyllobates terribilis
TTTTTCCTGTTAATCCTAGCATGATAAAGAAGATTCAAAGAGAGTGAGATGCCAGCTCCTTTCATTCAGTCAGTAGCTTCAACATTTCTGGTATATGAAAAACATGTTTTCAATGGCAAAATCAATGAATATTGTAATGCACAAACAGTAATATCTCCACATTGCAAGGTGCAATTCTGAAATTTCTTTTTCCTGTTAATCCTAGCATGATAAAGAAGATTCAAAGAGAGTGAGATGCCAGCTCCTTTCATTCAGTCAGTAGCTTCAAACATTTCTGGTATATGAAAAACATGTTTTTCAATGGCAAAAATCAATGAATATTGTAAATGCACAAACAGTAATATCTCCACATTGCAAGGTGCAATTCTGAAATTTTTTGCTTTTTCCTGTTAATCCTAGCATGATAAAGAAGATTCAAAGAGAGTGAGATGCCAGCTCCTTTCATTCAGTCAGTAGCTTCAAACATTTCTGGTATATGAAAAACATGTTTTTCAATGGCAAAAATCAATGAATATTGTAAATGCACAAACAGTAATATCTCCACATTGCAAGGTGCAATTCTGAAATTTTTAGCTTTTTCCTGCTAATCCTAGCATGATAAAGAAGATTCAAAGAGAGTGAGATGCCAGCTCCTTTCATTCAGTCAGTAGCTTCAAACATTTCTGGTATATGAAAAACATGTTTTTCAATGGCAAAAATCAATGAATATTGTAAATGCACAAACAGTAATATCTCCACATTGCAAGGTGCAATTCTGAAATTTTTTGCTTTTTCCTGTTAATCCTAGCATGATAAAGAAGATTCAAAGAGAGTGAGATGCCAGCTCCTTTCATTCAGTCAGTAGCTTCCAAACATTTCTGGTATATGAAAAACATGTTTTTCAATGGCAAAATCAATGAATATTGTAAATGCACAAACAGTAATATCTCCACATTGCAAGGTGCAATTCTGAAATTTTTTGCTTTTTCCTGCTAATCCTAGCATGATAAAGAAGATTCAAAGAGAGTGAGATGCCAGCTCCTTTCATTCAGTCAGTAGCTTCAAACATTTCTGGTATATGAAAACATGTTTTTCAATGGCAAAAATCAATGAATATTGTAAATGCACAAACAGTAATATCTCCACATTGCACGGTGCAATTCTGAAATTTTTAGCTTTTTCCTGTTAATCCTAGCATGATAAAGATTCAAAGAGAGTGAGATGCCAGCTCCTTTCATTCAGTCAGTAGCTTCAAACATTTCTGGTATATGAAAAACATGTTTTTCAATTGCAAAAATCAATGAATATTGTAAATGCACAAACAGTAATATCTCCACATTGCAAGGTGCAATTCTGAAATTTTTTGCTTTTTCCTGTTAATCCTAGCATGATAAAGAAGATTCAAAGAAAGTGAGATGCCAGCTCCTTTCATTCAGTCAGTAGCTTCAAACATTTCTGGTATATGAAAAACATGTTTTTCAATGGCAAAAATCAATGAATATTGTAAATGCACAAACAGTAATATCTCCACATTGCACGGTGCAATTCTGAAATTTTTGCTTTTTCCTGCTAATCCTAGCATGATAAAGAAGATTCAAAGAGAGTGAGGATGCCAGCTCCTTTCATTCAGTCAGTAGCTTCAAACATTTCTGGTATATGAAAAACATGTTTTTCAATGGCAAAAATCAATGAATATTGTAAATGCACAAACAGTAATATCTCCACATTGCACGGTGCAATTCTGAAATTTTTAGCTTTTTCCTGTTAATCCTAGCATGATAAAGAAGATTCAAAGAGAGTGAGATGCCAGCTCCTTTCATTCAGTCAGTAGCTTCAAACATTTCTGGTATATGAAAAACATGTTTTTCAATGGCAAAAATCAATGAATATTGTAAATGCACAAACAGTAATATCTCCACATTGCAAGGTGCAATTCTGAAATTTTTTGCTTTTTCCTGTTAATCCTAGCATGATAAAGAAGATTCAAAGAGAGTGAGATGCCAGCTCCTTTCATTCAGTCAGTAGCTTCAAACATTTCTGGTATATGAAAAACATGTTTTTCAATGGCAAAAATCAATGAATATTGTAAATGCACAAACAGTAATATATCCACATTGCAAGGTGCAATTCTGAAATTTTTTGCTTTTTCCTGCTAATGCTAGCATGATAAAGAAGATTCAAAGAGAGTGAGATGCCAGCTCCTTTCATTCAGTCAGTAGCTTCAAACATTTCTGGTATATGAAAAACATGTTTTTCAATGGCAAAAATCAATGAATATTGTAAATGCACAAACAGTAATATCTCCACATTGCACGGTGCAATTCTGAAATTTTTAGCTTTTTCCTGTTAATCCTAGCATGATAAAGAAGATTCAAAGAGAGTGAGATGCCAGCTCCTTTCATTCAGTCAGTAGCTTCAAACATTTCTGGTATATGAAAAACATGTTTTTCAATGGCAAAAATCAATGAATATTGTAAATGCACAAACAGTAATATCTCCACATTGCACGGTGCAATTCTGAAATTTTTAGCTTTTTCCTGTTAATCCTAGCATGATAAAGAAGATTCAAAGAGAGTGAGATGCCAGCTCCTTTCATTCAGTCATTAGCTTCAAACATTTCTGGTATATGAAAAACATGTTTTTCAATGGCAAAAATCAATGAATATTGTAAATGCACAAACAGTAATATCTCCACATTGCACGGTGCAATTCTGAAATTTTTAGCTTTTTCCTGTTAATCCTAGCATGATAAAGAAGATTCAAAGAGAGTGAGATGCCAGCTCCTTTCATTCAGTCAGTAGCTTCAAACATTTCTGGTATATGAAAAACATGTTTTTCAATGGCAAAAATCAATGAATATTGTAAATGCACAAACAGTAATATCTCCACATTGCAATGTGCAATTCTGAAATTTTTTGCTTTTTCCTGTTAATCCTAGCATGATAAAGAAGATTCAAAGAGAGTGAGATGCCAGCTCCTTTCATTCAGTCAGTAGCTTCAAACATTTCTGGTATATGAAAAACATGTTTTTCAATGGCAAAAATCAATGAATATTGTAAATGCACAAACAGTAATATCTCCACATTGCACGGTGCAATTCTGAAATTTTTAGCTTTTTCCTGTTAATCCTAGCATGATAAAGAAGATTCAAAGAGAGTGAGATGCCAGCTCCTTTCATTCAGTCAGTAGCTTCAAACATTTCTGGTATATGAAAAACATGTTTTTCAATGGCAAAAATCAATGAATATTGTAAATGCACAAACAGTAATATCTCCACATTGCAAGGTGCAATTCTGAAATTTTTTGCTTTTTCCTGCTAATCCTAGCATGATAAAGAAGATTCAAAGAGAGTGAGATGCCAGCTCCTTTCATTCAGTCAGTAGCTTCAAACATTTCTGGTATATGAAAAACATGTTTTTCAATGGCAAAAATCAATGAATATTGTAAATGCACAAACAGTAATATCTCCACATTGCACGGTGCAATTCTGAAATTTTTAGCTTTTTCCTGTTAATCCTAGCATGATAAAGAAGATTCAAAGAGAGTGAGATGCCAGCTCCTTTCATTCAGTCAGTAGCTTCAAACATTTCTGGTATATGAAAAACATGTTTTTCAATGGCAAAAATCAATGAATATTGTAAATGCACAAACAGTAATATCTCCACATTGCAAGGTGCAATTCTGAAATTTTTTGCTTTTTCCTGTTAATCCTAGCATGATAAAGAAGATTCAAAGAGAGTGAGATGCCAGCTCCTTTCATTCAGTCAGTAGCTTCAAACATTTCTGGTATATAAAAAACATGTTTTTCAATGGCAAAAATCAATGAATATTGTAAATGCACAAACAGTAATATCTCCACATTGCAAGGTGCAATTCTGAAATTTTTTGCTTTTTCCTGCTAATCCTAGCATGATAAAGAAGATTCAAAGAGAGTGAGATGCCAGCTCCTTTCATTCAGTCAGTAGCTTCAAACATTTCTGGTATATGAAAAACATGTTTTTCAATGGCAAAAATCAATGAATATTGTAAATGCACAAACAGTAATATCTCCACATTGCACGGTGCAATTCTGAAATTTTTAGCTTTTTCCTGTTAATCCTAGCATGATAAAGAAGATTCAAAGAGAGTGAGATGCCAGCTCCTTTCATTCAGTCAGTAGCTTCAAACATTTCTGGTATATGAAAAACATGTTTTTCAATGGCAAAAATCAATGAATATTGTAAATGCACAAACAGTAATATCTCCACATTGCAAGGTGCAATTCTGAAATTTTTTGCTTTTTCCTGCTAATCCTAACATGATAAAGAAGATTCAAAGAGAGTGAGATGCCAGCTCCTTTCATTCAGTCAGTAGCTTCAAACATTTCTGGTATATGAAAAACATGTTTTTCAATGGCAAAAATCAATGAATATTGTAAATGCACAAACAGTAATATCTCCACATTGCAAGGTGCAATTCTGAAATTTTTTGCTTTTTCCTGCTAATCCTAGCATGATAAAGAAGATTCAAAGAGAGTGAGATGCCAGCTCCTTTCATTCAGTCAGAAGCTTCAAACATTTCTGGTATATGAAAAACATGTTTTTCAATGGCAAAAATCAATGAATATTGTAAATGCACAAACAGTAATATCTCCACATTGCACGGTGCAATTATGAAATTTTTAGCTTTTTCCTGTTAATCCTAGCATGATAAAGAAGATTCAAAGAGAGTGAGATGCCAGCTCCTTTCATTCAGTCAGTAGCTTCAAACATTTCTGGTATATGAAAAACATGTTTTTCAATGGCAAAAATCAATGAATATTGTAAATGCACAAACAGTAATATCTCCACATTGCAAGGTGCAATTCTGAAATTTTTTGCTTTTTCCTGTTAATCCTAGCATGATAAAGAAGATTCAAAGAGAGTGAGATGCCAGCTCCTTTCATTCAGTCAGTAGCTTCAAACATTTCTGGTATATGAAAAACATGTTTTTCAATGGCAAAAATCAATGAATATTGTAAATGCACAAACAGTAATATCTCCACATTGCAAGGTGCAATTCTGAAATTTTTTGCTTTTTCCTGCTAATCCTAGCATGATAAAGAAGATTCAAAGAGAGTGAGATGCCAGCTCCTTTCATTCAGTCAGTAGCTTCAAACATTTCTGGTATATGAAAAACATGTTTTTCAATGGCAAAAATCAATGAATATTGTAAATGCACAAACAGTAATATCTCCACATTGCAAGGTGCAATTCTGAAATTTTTTGCTTTTTCCTGTTAATCCTAGCATGATAAAGAAGATTCAAAGAGAGTGAGATGCCAGCTCCTTTCATTCAGTCAGTAGCTTCAAACATTTCTGGTATATGAAAAACATGTTTTTCAATGGCAAAAATCAATGAATATTGTAAATGCACAAACAGTAATATCTCCACATTGCAAGGTGCAATTCTGAAATTTTTTGCTTTTTCCTGCTAATTATAGCATGATAAAGAAGATTCAAAGAGAGTGAGATGCCAGCTCCTTTCATTCAGTCAGTAGCTTCAAACATTTCTGGTATATGAAAAACATGTTTTTCAATGGCAAAAATCAATGAATATTGTAAATGCACAAACAGTAATATCTCCACATTGCAAGGTGCAATTCTGAAATTTTTTGCTTTTTCCTGCTAATCCTAGCATGATAAAGAAGATTCAAAGAGAGTGAGATGCCAGCTCCTTTCATTCAGTCAGTAGCTTCAAACATTTCTGGTATATGAAAAACATGTTTTTCAATGGCAAAAATCAATGAATATTGTAAATGCACAAACAGTAATATCTCCACATTGCACGGTGCAATTCTGAAATTTTTAGCTTTGTCCTGTTAATCCTAGCATGATGAAGATTCAAAGAGAGTGAGATGCCAGCTCCTTTCATTCAGTCAGTAGCTTCAAACATTTCTGGTATATGAAAAACATGTTTTTCAATGGCAAAAATCAATGAATATTGTAAATGCACAAACAGTAATATCTCCACATTGCACGGTGCAATTCTGAAATTTTTAGCTTTTTCCTGTTAATCCTAGCATGATAAAGAAGATTCAAAGAGAGTGAGATGCCAGCTCCTTTCATTCAGTCATTAGCTTCAAACATTTCTGGTATATGAAAAACATGTTTTTCAATGGCAAAAATCAATGAATATTGTAAATGCACAAACAGTAATATCTCCACATTGCACGGTGCAATTCTGAAATTTTTAGCTTTTTCCTGTTAATCCTAGCATGATAAAGAAGATTCAAAGAGAGTGAGATGCCAGCTCCTTTCATTCAGTCAGTAGCTTCAAACATTTCTGGTATATGAAAAACATGTTTTTCAATGGCAAAAATCAATGAATATTGTAAATGCACAAACAGTAATATCTCCACATTGCAAGGTGCAATTCTGAAATTTTTTGCTTTTTCCTGTTAATCCTAGCATGATACAGAAGATTCAAAGAGAGTGAGATGCCAGCTCCTTTCATTCAGTCAGTAGCTTCAAACATTTCTGGTATATGAAAAACATGTTTTTCAATGGCAAAAATCAATGAATATTGTAATTGCACAAACAGTAATATCTCCACATTGCACGGTGCAATTCTGAAATTTTTAGCTTTTTCCTGTTAATCCTAGCATGATAAAGAAGATTCAAAGAGAGTGAGATGCCAGCTCCTTTCATTCAGTCAGTAGCTTCAAACATTTCTGGTATATGAAAAACATGTTTTTCAATGGCAAAAATCAATGAATATTGTAAATGCACAAACAGTAATATCTCCACATTGCAAGGTGCAATTCTGAAATTTTTTGCTTTTTCCTGCTAATCCTAGCATGATAAAGAAGATTCAAAGAGAGTGAGATGCCAGCTCCTTTCATTCAGTCAGTAGCTTCAAACATTTCTGGTATATGAAAAACATGTTTTTCAATGGCAAAAATCAATGAATATTGTAAATGCACAAACAGTAATATCTCCACATTGCACGGTGCAATTCTGAAATTTTTAGCTTTTTCCTGTTAATCCTAGCATGATAAAGAAGATTCAAAGAGAGTGAGATGCCAGCTCCTTTCATTCAGTCAGTAGCTTCAAACATTTCTGGTATATGAAAAACATGTTTTTCAATGGCAAAAATCAATGAATATTGTAAATGCACAAACAGTAATATCTCCACATTGAAAGGTGCAATTCTGAAATTTTTTGCTTTTTCCTGCTAATCCTAGCATGATAAAGAAGATTCAAAGAGAGTGAGATGCCAGCTCCTTTCATTCAGTCAGTAGCTTCAAACATTTCTGGTATATGAAAAACATGTTTTTCAATGGCAAAAATCAATGAATATTGTAAATGCACAAACAGTAATATCTCCACATTGCACGGTGCAATTCTGAAATTTTTAGCTTTTTCCTGTTAATCCTAGCATGATAAAGAAGATTCAAAGAGAGTGAGATGCCAGCTCCTTTCATTCAGTCAGTAGCTTCAAACATTTCTGGTATATGAAAAACATGTTTTTCAATGGCAAAAATCAATGAATATTGTAAATGCACAAACAGTAATATCTCCACATTGCAAGGTGCAATTCTGAAATTTTTTGCTTTTTCCTGCTAATCCTAGCATGATAAAGAAGATTCAAAGAGAGTGAGATGCCAGCTCCTTTCATTCAGTCAGAAGCTTCAAACATTTCTGGTATATGAAAAACATGTTTTTCAATGGCAAAAATCAATGAATATTGTAAATGCACAAACAGTAATATCTCCACATTGCACGGTGCAATTCTGAAATTTTTAGCTTTTTCCTGTTAATCCTAGCATGATAAAGAAGATTCAAAGAGAGTGAGATGCCAGCTCCTTTCATTCAGTCAGTAGCTTCAAACATTTCTGGTATATGAAAAATGTTTTTCAATGGCAAAAATCAATGAATATTGTAAATGCACAAACAGTAATATCTCCACATTGCAAGGTGCAATTCTGAAATTTTTTGCTTTTTCCTGTTAATCCTAGCATGATAAAGAAGATTCAAAGAGAGTGAGATGCCAGCTCCTTTCATTCAGTCAGTAGCTTCAAACATTTCTGGTATATGAAAAACATGTTTTTCAATGGCAAAAATCAATGAATATTGTAAATGCACAAACAGTAATATCTCCACATTGCACGGTGCAATTCTGAAATTTTTAGCTTTTTCCTGTTAATCCTAGCATGATAAAGAAGATTCAAAGAGAGTGAGATGCCAGCTCCTTTCATTCAGTCAGTAGCTTCAAACATTTCTGGTATATGAAAAACATGTTTTTCAATGGCAAAAATCAATGAATATTGTAAATGCACAAACAGTAATATCTCCACATTGCAAGGTGCAATTCTGAAATTTTTTGCTTTTTCCTGCTAATCCTAGCATGATAAAGAAGATTCAAAGAGAGTGAGATGCCAGCTCCTTTCATTCAGTCAGTAGCTTCAAACATTTCTGGTATATGAAAAACATGTTTTTCAATGGCAAAAATCAATGAATATTGTAAATGCACAAACAGTAATATCTCCACATTGCACGGTGCAATTCTGAAATTTTTAGCTTTTTCCTGTTAATCCTAGCATGATAAAGAAGATTCAAAGAGAGTGAGATGCCAGCTCCTTTCATTCAGTCAGTAGCTTCAAACATTTCTGGTATATGAAAAACATGTTTTTCAATGGCAAAAATCAATGAATATTGTAAATGCACAAACAGTAATATCTCCACATTGCAAGGTGCAATTCTGAAATTTTTTGCTTTTTCCTGTTAATCCTAGCATGATAAAGAAGATTCAAAGAGAGTGAGATGCCAGCTCCTTTCATTCAGTCAGTAGCTTCAAACATTTCTGGTATATGAAAAACATGTTTTTCAATGGCAAAAATCAATGAATATTGTAAATGCACAAACAGTAATATCTCCACATTGCAAGGTGCAATTCTGAAATTTTTTGCTTTTTCCTGCTAATCCTAGCATGATAAAGAAGATTCAAAGAGAGTGAGATGCCAGCTCCTTTCATTCAGTCAGTAGCTTCAAACATTTCTGGTATATGAAAAACATGTTTTTCAATGGCAAAAATCAATGAATATTGTAAATGCACAAACAGTAATATCTCCACATTGCACGGTGCAATTCTGAAATTTTTAGCTTTTTCCTGTTAATCCTAGCATGATAAAGAAGATTCAAAGAGAGTGAGATGCCAGCTCCTTTCATTCAGTCAGTAGCTTCAAACATTTCTGGTATATGAAAAACATGTTTTTCAATGGCAAAAATCAATGAATATTGTAAATGCACAAACAGTAATATCTCCACATTGCAAGGTGCAATTCTGAAATTTTTTGCTTTTTCCTGCTAATCCTAGCATGATAAAGAAGATTCAAAGAGAGTGAGATGCCAGCTCCTTTCATTCAGTCAGTAGCTTCAAACATTTCTGGTATATGAAAAACATGTTTTTCAATGGCAAAAATCAATGAATATTGTAAATGCACAAACAGTAATATCTCCACATTGCACGGTGCAATTCTGAAATTTTTAGCTTTTTCCTGTTAATCCTAGCATGATAAAGAAGATTCAAAGAGAGTGAGATGCCAGCTCCTTTCATTCAGTCAGTAGATTCAAACATTTCTGGTATATGAAAAACATGTTTTTCAATGGCAAAAATCAATGAATATTGTAAATGCACAAACAGTAATATCTCCACATTGCAAGGTGCAATTCTGAAATTTTTTGCTTTTTCCTGCTAATCCTAGCATGATAAAGAAGATTCAAAGAGAGTGAGATGCCAGCTCCTTTCATTCAGTCAGTAGCTTCAAACATTTCTGGTATATGAAAAACATGTTTTTCAATGGCAAAAATCAATGAATATTGTAAATGCACAAACAGTAATATCTCCACATTGCACGGTGCAATTCTGAAATTTTTAGCTTTTTCCTGTTAATCCTAGCATGATAAAGAAGATTCAAAGAGAGTGAGATGCCAGCTCCTTTCATTCAGTCAGTAGCTTCAAACATTTCTGGTATATGAAAAACATGTTTTTCAATGGCAAAAATCAATGAATTTTGTAAATGCACAAACAGTAATATCTCCACATTGCAAGGTGCAATTCTGAAATTTTTTGCTTTTTCCTGCTAATCCTAGCATGATAAAGAAGATTCAAAGAGAGTGAGATGCCAGCTCCTTTCATTCAGTCAGTAGCTTCAAACATTTCTGGTATATGAAAAACATGTTTTTCAATGGCAAAAATCAATGAATATTGTAAATGCACAAACAGTAATATCTCCACATTGCACGGTGCAATTCTGAAATTTTTAGCTTTTTCCTGTTAATCCTAGCATGATAAAGAAGATTCAAAGAGAGTGAGATGCCAGCTCCTTTCATTCAGTCAGTAGCTTCAAACATTTCTGGTATATGAAAAACATGTTTTTCAATGGCAAAAATCAATGAATATTGTAAATGCACAAACAGTAATATCTCCACATTGCAAGGTGCAATTCTGAAATTTTTTGCTTTTTCCTGTTAATCCTAGCATGATAAAGAAGATTCAAAGAGAGTGAGATGCCAGCTCCTTTCATTCAGTCAGTAGCTTCAAACATTTCTGGTATATGAAAAACATGTTTTTCAATGGCAAAAATCAATGAATATTGTAAATGCACAAACAGTAATATCTCCACATTGCACGGTGCAATTCTGAAATTTTTAGCTTTTTCCTGTTAATCCTAGCATGATAAAGAAGATTCAAAGAGAGTGAGATGCCAGCTCCTTTCATTCAGTCAGTAGCTTCAAACATTTCTGGTATATGAAAAACATGTTTTTCAATGGCAAAAATCAATGAATATTGTAAATGCACAAACAGTAATATCTCCACATTGCAAGGTGCAATTCTGAAATTTTTTGCTTTTTCCTGTTAATCCTAGCATGATAAAGAAGATTCAAAGAGAGTGAGATGCCAGCTCCTTTCATTCAGTCAGTAGCTTCAAACATTTCTGGTATATGAAAAACATGTTTTTCAATGGCAAAAATCAATGAATATTGTAAATGCACAAACAGTAATATCTCCACATTGCAAGGTGCAATTCTGAAATTTTTTGCTTTTTCCTGCTAATCCTAGCATGATAAAGAAGATTCAAAGAGAGTGAGATGCCAGCTCCTTTCATTCAGTCAGTAGCTTCAAACATTTCTGGTATATGAAAAACATGTTTTTCAATGGCAAAAATCAATGAATATTGTAAATGCACAAACAGTAATATCTCCACATTGCAAGGTGCAATTCTGAAATTTTTTGCTTTTTCCTGTTAATCCTAGCATGATAAAGAAGATTCAAAGAGAGTGAGATGCCAGCTCCTTTCATTCAGTCAGTAGCTTCAAACATTTCTGGTATATGAAAAACATGTTTTTCAATGGCAAAAATCAATGAATATTGTAAATGCACAAACAGTAATATCTCCACATTGCAAGGTGCAATTCTGAAATTTTTTGCTTTTTCCTGCTAATCCTAGCATGATAAAGAAGATTCAAAGAGAGTGAGATGCCAGCTCCTTTCATTCAGTCAGTAGCTTCAAACATTTCTGGTATATGAAAAACATGTTTTTCAATGGCAAAAATCAATGAATATTGTAAATGCACAAACAGTAATATCTCCACATTGCAAGGTGCAATTCTGAAATTTTTTGCTTTTTCCTGCTAATCCTAGCATGATAAAGAAGATTCAAAGAGAGTGAGATGCCAGCTCCTTTCATTCAGTCAGTAGCTTCAAACATTTCTGGTATATGAAAAACATGTTTTTCAATGGCAAAAATCAATGAATATTGTAAATGCACAAACAGTAATATCTCCACATTGCACGGTGCAATTCTGAAATTTTTAGCTTTGTCCTGTTAATCCTAGCATGATGAAGATTCAAAGAGAGTGAGATGCCAGCTCCTTTCATTCAGTCAGTAGCTTCAAACATTTCTGGTATATGAAAAACATGTTTTTCAATGGCAAAAATCAATGAATATTGTAAATGCACAAACAGTAATATCTCCACATTGCACGGTGCAATTCTGAAATTTTTAGCTTTTTCCTGTTAATCCTAGCATGATAAAGAAGATTCAAAGAGAGTGAGATGCCAGCTCCTTTCATTCAGTCATTAGCTTCAAACATTTCTGGTATATGAAAAACATGTTTTTCAATGGCAAAAATCAATGAATATTGTAAATGCACAAACAGTAATATCTCCACATTGCACGGTGCAATTCTGAAATTTTTAGCTTTTTCCTGTTAATCCTAGCATGATAAAGAAGATTCAAAGAGAGTGAGATGCCAGCTCCTTTCATTCAGTCAGTAGCTTCAAACATTTCTGGTATATGAAAAACATGTTTTTCAATGGCAAAAATCAATGAATATTGTAAATGCACAAACAGTAATATCTCCACATTGCAAGGTGCAATTCTGAAATTTTTTGCTTTTTCCTGTTAATCCTAGCATGATAAAGAAGATTCAAAGAGAGTGAGATGCCAGCTCCTTTCATTCAGTCAGTAGCTTCAAACATTTCTGGTATATGAAAAACATGTTTTTCAATGGCAAAAATCAATGAATATTGTAAATGCACAAACAGTAATATCTCCACATTGCAAGGTGCAATTCTGAAATTTTTTGCTTTTTCCTGCTAATCCTAGCATGATAAAGAAGATTCAAAGAGAGTGAGATGCCAGCTCCTTTCATTCAGTCAGTAGCTTCAAACATTTCTGGTATATGAAAAACATGTTTTTCAATGGCAAAAATCAATGAATATTGTAAATGCACAAACAGTAATATCTCCACATTGCACGGTGCAATTCTGAAATTTTTAGCTTTTTCCTGTTAATCCTAGCATGATAAAGAAGATTCAAAGAGAGTGAGATGCCAGCTCCTTTCATTCAGTCAGTAGCTTCAAACATTTCTGGTATATGAAAAACATGTTTTTCAATGGCAATAATCAATGAATATTGTAAATGCACAAACAGTAATATCTCCACATTGCAAGGTGCAATTCTGAAATTTTTAGCTTTTTCCTGTTAATCCTAGCATGATAAAGAAGATTCAAAGAGAGTGAGATGCCAGCTCCTTTCATTCAGTCAGTAGCTTCAAACATTTCTGGTATATGAAAAACATGTTTTTCAATGGCAAAAATCAATGAATATTGTAAATGCACAAACACTAATATCTCCACATTGCAAGGTGCAATTCTGAAATTTTTTGCTTTTTCCTGTTAATCCTAGCATGATAAAGAAGATTCAAAGAGAGTGAGATGCCAGCTCCTTTCATTCAGTCAGTAGCTTCAAACATTTCTGGTATATGAAAAACATGTTTTTCAATGGCAAAAATCAATGAATATTGTAAATGCACAAACAGTAATATCTCCACATTGCAAGGTGCAATTCTGAAATTTTTTGCTTTTTCCTGCTAATCCTAGCATGATAAAGAAGATTCAAAGAGAGTGAGATGCCAGCTCCTTTCATTCAGTCAGTAGCTTCAAACATTTCTGGTATATGAAAAACATGTTTTTCAATGGCAAAAATCAATGAATATTGTAAATGCACAAACAGTAATATCTCCACATTGCACGGTGCAATTCTGAAATTTTTAGCTTTTTCCTGTTAATCCTAGCATGATAAAGAAGATTCAAAGAGAGTGAGATGCCAGCTCCTTTCATTCAGTCAGTAGCTTCAAACATTTCTGGTATATGAAAAACATGTTTTTCAATGGCAAAAATCAATGAATTTTGTAAATGCACAAACAGTAATATCTCCACATTGCAAGGTGCAATTCTGAAATTTTTTGCTTTTTCCTGCTAATCCTAGCATGATAAAGAAGATTCAAAGAGAGTGAGATGCCAGCTCCTTTCATTCAGTCAGTAGCTTCAAACATTTCTGGTATATGAAAAACATGTTTTTCAATGGCAAAAATCAATGAATATTGTAAATGCACAAACAGTAATATCTCCACATTGCACGGTGCAATTCTGAAATTTTTAGCTTTTTCCTGTTAATCCTAGCATGATAAAGAAGATTCAAAGAGACTGAGATGCCAGCTCCTTTCATTCAGTCAGTAGCTTCAAACATTTCTGGTATATGAAAAACATGTTTTTCAATGGCAAAAATCAATGAATATTGTAAATGCACAAACAGTAATATCTCCACATTGCAAGGTGCAATTCTGAAATTTTTTGCTTTTTCCTGTTAATCCTAGCATGATAAAGAAGATTCAAAGAGAGTGAGATGCCAGCTCCTTTCATTCAGTCAGTAGCTTCAAACATTTCTGGTATATGAAAAACATGTTTTTCAATGGCAAAAATCAATGAATATTGTAAATGCACAAACAGTAATATCTCCACATTGCACGGTGCAATTCTGAAATTTTTAGCTTTTTCCTGTTAATCCTAGCATGATAAAGAAGATTCAAAGAGAGTGAGATGCCAGCTCCTTTCATTCAGTCAGTAGCTTCAAACATTTCTGGTATATGAAAAACATGTTTTTCAATGGCAAAAATCAATGAATATTGTAAATGCACAAACAGTAATATCTCCACATTGCAAGGTGCAATTCTGAAATTTTTTGCTTTTTCCTGTTAATCCTAGCATGATAAAGAAGATTCAAAGAGAGTGAGATGCCAGCTCCTTTCATTCAGTCAGTAGCTTCAAACATTTCTCATATATGAAAAACATGTTTTTCAATGGCAAAAATCAATGAATATTGTAAATGCACAAACAGTAATATCTCCACATTGCAAGGTGCAATTCTGAAATTTTTTGCTTTTTCCTGCTAATCCTAGCATGATAAAGAAGATTCAAAGAGAGTGAGATGCCAGCTCCTTTCATTCAGTCAGTAGCTTCAAACATTTCTGCTATATGAAAAACATGTTTTTCAATGGCAAAAATCAATGAATATTGTAAATGCACAAACAGTAATATCTCCACATTGCAAGGTGCAATTCTGAAATTTTTTGCTTTTTCCTGTTAATCCTAGCATGATAAAGAAGATTCAAAGAGAGTGAGATGCCAGCTCCTTTCATTCAGTCAGTAGCTTCAAACATTTCTGGTATATGAAAAACATGTTTTTCAATGGCAAAAATCAATGAATATTGTAAATGCACAAACAGTAATATCTCCACATTGCAAGGTGCAATTCTGAAATTTTTTGCTTTTTCCTGCTAATCCTAGCATGATAAAGAAGATTCAAAGAGAGTGAGATGCCAGCTCCTTTCATTCAGTCAGTAGCTTCAAACATTTCTGGTATATGAAAAACATGTTTTTCAATGGCAAAAATCAATGAATATTGTAAATGCACAAACAGTAATATCTCCACATTGCAAGGTGCAATTCTGAAATTTTTTGCTTTTTCCTTCTAATCCTAGCATGATAAAGAAGATTCAAAGAGAGTGAGATGCCAGCTCCTTTCATTCAGTCAGTAGCTTCAAACATTTCTGGTATATGAAAAACATGTTTTTCAATGGCAAAAATCAATGAATATTGTAAATGCACAAACAGTAATATCTCCACATTGCACGGTGCAATTCTGAAATTTTTAGCTTTGTCCTGTTAATCCTAGCATGATGAAGATTCAAAGAGAGTGAGATGCCAGCTCCTTTCATTCAGTCAGTAGCTTCAAACATTTCTGGTATATGAAAAACATGTTTTTCAATGGCAAAAATCAATGAATATTGTAAATGCACAAACAGTAATATCTCCACATTGCACGGTGCAATTCTGAAATTTTTAGCTTTTTCCTGTTAATCCTAGCATGATAAAGAAGATTCAAAGAGAGTGAGATGCCAGCTCCTTTCATTCAGTCATTAGCTTCAAACATTTCTGGTATATGAAAAACATGTTTTTCAATGGCAAAAATCAATGAATATTGTAAATGCACAAACAGTAATATCTCCACATTGCACGGTGCAATTCTGAAATTTTTAGCTTTTTCCTGTTAATCCTAGCATGATAAAGAAGATTCAAAGAGAGTGAGATGCCAGCTCCTTTCATTCAGTCAGTAGCTTCAAACATTTCTGGTATATGAAAAACATGTTTTTCAATGGCAAAAATCAATGAATATTGTAAATGCACAAACAGTAATATCTCCACATTGCAAGGTGCAATTCTGAAATTTTTTGCTTTTTCCTGTTAATCCTAGCATGATAAAGAAGATTCAAAGAGAGTGAGATGCCAGCTCCTTTCATTCAGTCAGTAGCTTCAAACATTTCTGGTATATGAAAAACATGTTTTTCAATGGCAAAAATCAATGAATATTGTAAATGCACAAACAGTAATATCTCCACATTGCAAGGTGCAATTCTGAAATTTTTTGCTTTTTCCTGCTAATCCTAGCATGATAAAGAAGATTCAAAGAGAGTGAGATGCCAGCTCCTTTCATTCAGTCAGTAGCTTCAAACATTTCTGGTATATGAAAAACATGTTTTTCAATGGCAAAAATCAATGAATATTGTAAATGCACAAACAGTAATATCTCCACATTGCACGGTGCAATTCTGAAATTTTTAGCTTTTTCCTGTTAATCCTAGCATGATAAAGAAGATTCAAAGAGAGTGAGATGCCAGCTCCTTTCATTCAGTCAGTAGCTTCAAACATTTCTGGTATATGAAAAACATGTTTTTCAATGGCAAAAATCAATGAATATTGTAAATGCACAAACAGTAATATCTCCACATTGCAAGGTGCAATTCTGAAATTTTTTGCTTTTTCCTGCTAATCCTAGCATGATAAAGAAGATTCAAAGAGAGTGAGATGCCAGCTCCTTTCATTCAGTCAGTAGCTTCAAACATTTCTGGTATATGAAAAACATGTTTTTCAATGGCAAAAATCAATGAATATTGTAAATGCACAAACAGTAATATCTCCACATTGCACGGTGCAATTCTGAAATTTTTAGCTTTTTCCTGTTAATCCTAGCATGATAAAGAAGATTCAAAGAGAGTGAGATGCCAGCTCCTTTCATTCAGTCAGTAGCTTCAAACATTTCTGGTATATGAAAAACATGTTTTTCAATGGCAAAAATCAATGAATATTGTAAATGCACAAACACTAATATCTCCACATTGCAAGGTGCAATTCTGAAATTTTTTGCTTTTTCCTGTTAATCCTAGCATGATAAAGAAGATTCAAAGAGAGTGAGATGCCAGCTCCTTTCATTCAGTCAGTAGCTTCAAACATTTCTGGTATATGAAAAACATGTTTTTCAATGGCAAAAATCAATGAATATTGTAAATGCACAAACAGTAATATCTCCACATTGCAAGGTGCAATTCTGAAATTTTTTGCTTTTTCCTGCTAATCCTAGCATGATAAAGAAGATTCAAAGAGAGTGAGATGCCAGCTCCTTTCATTCAGTCAGTAGCTTCAAACATTTCTGGTATATGAAAAACATGTTTTTCAATGGCAAAAATCAATGAATATTGTAAATGCACAAACAGTAATATCTCCACATTGCACGGTGCAATTCTGAAATTTTTAGCTTTTTCCTGTTAATCCTAGCATGATAAAGAAGATTCAAAGAGAGTGAGATGCCAGCTCCTTTCATTCAGTCAGTAGCTTCAAACATTTCTGGTATATGAAAAACATGTTTTTCAATGGCAAAAATCAATGAATATTGTAAATGCACAAACAGTAATATCTCCACATTGCAAGGTGCAATTCTGAAATTTTTTGCTTTTTCCTGTTAATCCTAGCATGATAAAGAAGATTCAAAGAGAGTGAGATGCCAGCTCCTTTCATTCAGTCAGTAGCTTCAAACATTTCTGGTATATGAAAAACATGTTTTTCAATGGCAAAAATCAATGAATATTGTAAATGCACAAACAGTAATATCTCCACATTGCAAGGTGCAATTCTGAAATTTTTTGCTTTTTCCTGCTAATCCTAGCATGATAAAGAAGATTCAAAGAGAGTGAGATGCCAGCTCCTTTCATTCAGTCAGTAGCTTCAAACATTTCTGGTATATGAAAAACATGTTTTTCAATGGCAAAAATCAATGAATATTGTAAATGCACAAACAGTAATATCTCCACATTGCAAGGTGCAATTCTGAAATTTTTTGCTTTTTCCTGTTAATCCTAGCATGATAAAGAAGATTCAAAGAGAGTGAGATGCCAGCTCCTTTCATTCAGTCAGTAGCTTCAAACATTTCTGGTATATGAAAAACATGTTTTTCAATGGCAAAAATCAATGAATATTGTAAATGCACAAACAGTAATATCTCCACATTGCAAGGTGCAATTCTGAAATTTTTTGCTTTTTCCTGCTAATCCTAGCATGATAAAGAAGATTCAAAGAGAGTGAGATGCCAGCTCCTTTCATTCAGTCAGTAGCTTCAAACATTTCTGGTATATGAAAAACATGTTTTTCAATGGCAAAAATCAATGAATATTGTAAATGCACAAACAGTAATATCTCCACATTGCAAGGTGCAATTCTGAAATTTTTTGCTTTTTCCTGCTAATCCTAGCATGATAAAGAAGATTCAAAGAGAGTGAGATGCCAGCTCCTTTCATTCAGTCAGTAGCTTCAAACATTTCTGGTATATGAAAAACATGTTTTTCAATGGCAAAAATCAATGAATATTGTAAATGCACAAACAGTAATATCTCCACATTGCACGGTGCAATTCTGAAATTTTTAGCTTTGTCCTGTTAATCCTAGCATGATGAAGATTCAAAGAGAGTGAGATGCCAGCTCCTTTCATTCAGTCAGTAGCTTCAAACATTTCTGGTATATGAAAAACATGTTTTTCAATGGCAAAAATCAATGAATATTGTAAATGCACAAACAGTAATATCTCCACATTGCACGGTGCAATTCTGAAATTTTTAGCTTTTTCCTGTTAATCCTAGCATGATAAAGAAGATTCAAAGAGAGTGAGATGCCAGCTCCTTTCATTCAGTCATTAGCTTCAAACATTTCTGGTATATGAAAAACATGTTTTTCAATGGCAAAAATCAATGAATATTGTAAATGCACAAACAGTAATATCTCCACATTGCACGGTGCAATTCTGAAATTTTTAGCTTTTTCCTGTTAATCCTAGCATGATAAAGAAGATTCAAAGAGAGTGAGATGCCAGCTCCTTTCATTCAGTCAGTAGCTTCAAACATTTCTGGTATATGAAAAACATGTTTTTCAATGGCAAAAATCAATGAATATTGTAAATGCACAAACAGTAATATCTCCACATTGCAAGGTGCAATTCTGAAATTTTTTGCTTTTTCCTGTTAATCCTAGCATGATAAAGAAGATTCAAAGAGAGTGAGATGCCAGCTCCTTTCATTCAGTCAGTAGCTTCAAACATTTCTGGTATATGAAAAACATGTTTTTCAATGGCAAAAATCAATGAATATTGTAAATGCACAAACAGTAATATCTCCACATTGCAAGGTGCAATTCTGAAATTTTTTGCTTTTTCCTGCTAATCCTAGCATGATAAAGAAGATTCAAAGAGCGTGAGATGCCAGCTCCTTTCATTCAGTCAGTAGCTTCAAACATTTCTGGTATATGAAAAACATGTTTTTCAATGGCAAAAATCAATGAATATTGTAAATGCACAAACAGTAATATCTCCACATTGCACGGTGCAATTCTGAAATTTTTAGCTTTTTCCTGTTAATCCTAGCATGATAAAGAAGATTCAAAGAGAGTGAGATGCCAGCTCCTTTCATTCAGTCAGTAGCTTCAAACATTTCTGGTATATGAAAAACATGTTTTTCAATGGCAAAAATCAATGAATATTGTAAATGCACAAACAGTAATATCTCCACATTGCAAGGTGCAATTCTGAAATTTTTTGCTTTTTCCTGCTAATCCTAGCATGATAAAGAAGATTCAAAGAGAGTGAGATGCCAGCTCCTTTCATTCAGTCAGTAGCTTCAAACATTTCTGGTATATGAAAAACATGTTTTTCAATGGCAAAAATCAATGAATATTGTAAATGCACAAACAGTAATATCTCCACATTGCACGGTGCAATTCTGAAATTTTTAGCTTTTTCCTGTTAATCCTAGCATGATAAAGAAGATTCAAAGAGAGTGAGATGCCAGCTCCTTTCATTCACTCAGTAGCTTCAAACATTTCTGGTATATGAAAAACATGTTTTTCAATGGCAAAAATCAATGAATATTGTAAATGCACAAACACTAATATCTCCACATTGCAAGGTGCAATTCTGAAATTTTTTGCTTTTTCCTGTTAATCCTAGCATGATAAAGAAGATTCAAAGAGAGTGAGATGCCAGCTCCTTTCATTCAGTCAGTAGCTTCAAACATTTCTGGTATATGAAAAACATGTTTTTCAATGGCAAAAATCAATGAATATTGTAAATGCACAAACAGTAATATCTCCACATTGCAAGGTGCAATTCTGAAATTTTTTGCTTTTTCCTGCTAATCCTAGCATGATAAAGAAGATTCAAAGAGAGTGAGATGCCAGCTCCTTTCATTCAGTCAGTAGCTTCAAACATTTCTGGTATATGAAAAACATGTTTTTCAATGGCAAAAATCAATGAATATTGTAAATGCACAAACAGTAATATCTCCACATTGCACGGTGCAATTCTGAAATTTTTAGCTTTTTCCTGTTAATCCTAGCATGATAAAGAAGATTCAAAGAGAGTGAGATGCCAGCTCCTTTCATTCAGTCAGTAGCTTCAAACATTTCTGGTATATGAAAAACATGTTTTTCAATGGCAAAAATCAATGAATATTGTAAATGCACAAACAGTAATATCTCCACATTGCAAGGTGCAATTCTGAAATTTTTTGCTTTTTCCTGCTAATCCTAGCATGATAAAGAAGATTCAAAGAGAGTGAGATGCCAGCTCCTTTCATTCAGTCAGTAGCTTCAAACATTTCTGGTATATGAAAAACATGTTTTTCAATGGCAAAAATCAATGAATATTGTAAATGCACAAACAGTAATATCTCCACATTGCACGGTGCAATTCTGAAATTTTTAGCTTTTTCCTGTTAATCCTAGCATGATAAAGAAGATTCAAAGAGAGTGAGATGCCAGCTCCTTTCATTCAGTCAGTAGCTTCAAACATTTCTGGTATATGAAAAACATGTTTTTCAATGGCAAAAATCAATGAATATTGTAAATGCACAAACAGTAATATCTCCACATTGCAAGGTGCAATTCTGAAATTTTTTGCTTTTTCCTGCTAATCCTAGCATGATAAAGAAGATTCAAAGAGAGTGAGATGCCAGCTCCTTTCATTCAGTCAGTAGCTTCAAACATTTCTGGTATATGAAAAACATGTTTTTCAATGGCAAAAATCAATGAATATTGTAAATGCACAAACAGTAATATCTCCACATTGCACGGTGCAATTCTGAAATTTTTAGCTTTTTCCTGTTAATCCAAGCATGATAAAGAAGATTCAAAGAGAGTGAGATGCCAGCTCCTTTCATTCAGTCAGTAGCTTCAAACATTTCTGGTATATGAAAAACATGTTTTTCAATGGCAAAAATCAATGAATATTGTAAATGCACAAACAGTAATATCTCCACATTGCAAGGTGCAATTCTGAAATTTTTTGCTTTTTCCTGCTAACCCTAGCATGATAAAGAAGATTCAAAGAGAGTGAGATGCCAGCTCCTTTCATTCAGTCAGAAGCTTCAAACATTTCTGGTATATGAAAAACATGTTTTTCCATGGCAAAAATCAATGAATATTGTAAATGCACAAACAGTAATATCTCCACATTGCACGGTGCAATTCTGAAATTTTTAGCTTTTTCCTGTTAATCCTAGCATGATAAAGAAGATTCAAAGAGAGTGAGATGCCAGCTCCTTTCATTCAGTCAGTAGCTTCAAACATTTCTGGTATATGAAAAATGTTTTTCAATGGCAAAAATCAATGAATATTGTAAATGCACAAACAGTAATATCTCCACATTGCAAGGTGCAATTCTGAAATTTTTTGCTTTTTCCTGTTAATCCTAGCATGATAAAGAAGATTCAAAGAGAGTGAGATGCCAGCTCCTTTCATTCAGTCAGTAGCTTCAAACATTTCTGGTATATGAAAAACATGTTTTTCAATGGCAAAAATCAATGAATATTGTAAATGCACAAACAGTAATATCTCCACATTGCACGGTGCAATTCTGAAATTTTTAGCTTTTTCCTGTTAATCCTAGCATGATAAAGAAGATTCAAAGAGAGTGAGATGCCAGCTCCTTTCATTCAGTCAGTAGCTTCAAACATTTCTGGTATATGAAAAACATGTTTTTCAATGGCAAAAATCAATGAATATTGTAAATGCACAAACAGTAATATCTCCACATTGCAAGGTGCAATTGTGAAATTTTTAGCTTTTTCCTGCTAATCCTAGCATGATAAAGAAGATTCAAAGAGAGTGAGATGCCAGCTCCTTTCATTCAGTCAGTAGCTTCAAACATTTCTGGTATATGAAAAACATGTTTTTCAATGGCAAAAATCAATGAATATTGTAAATGCACAAACAGTAATATCTCCACATTGCACGGTGCAATTCTGAAATTTTTAGCTTTTTCCTGTTAATCCTAGCATGATAAAGAAGATTCAAAGAGAGTGAGATGCCAGCTCCTTTCATTCAGTCAGTAGCTTCAAACATTTCTGGTATATGAAAAACATGTTTTTCAATGGCAAAAAATCAATGAATATTGTAAATGCACAAACAGTAATATCTCCACATTGCAAGGTGCAATTCTGAAATTTTTTGCTTTTTCCTGCTAATCCTAGCATGATAAAGAAGATTCAAAGAGAGTGAGATGCCAGCTCCTTTCATTCAGTCAGTAGCTTCAAACATTTCTGGTATATGAAAAACATGTTTTTCAATGGCAAAAATCAATGAATATTGTAAATGCACAAACAGTAATATCTCCACATTGCACGGTGCAATTCTGAAATTTTTAGCTTTTTCCTGTTAATCCTAGCATGATAAAGAAGATTCAAAGAGAGTGAGATGCCAGCTCCATTCATTCAGTCAGTAGCTTCAAACATTTCTGGTATATGAAAAACATGTTTTTCAATGGCAAAAATCAATGAATATTGTAAATGCACAAACAGTAATATCTCCACATTGCAAGGTGCAATTCTGAAATTTTTTGCTTTTTCCTGCTAATCCTAGCATGATAAAGAAGATTCAAAGAGAGTGAGATGCCAGCTCCTTTCATTCAGTCAGTAGCTTCAAACATTTCTGGTATATGAAAAACATGTTTTTCAATGGCAAAAATCAATGAATATTGTAAATGCACAAACAGTAATATCTCCACATTGCACGGTGCAATTCTGAAATTTTTAGCTTTTTCCTGTTAATCCTAGCATGATAAAGAAGATTCAAAGAGAGTGAGATGCCAGCTCCTTTCATTCAGTCAGTAGCTTCAAACATTTCTGGTATATGAAAAACATGTTTTTCAATGGCAAAAATCAATGAATATTGTAAATGCACAAACAGTAATATCTCCACATTGCAAGGTGCAATTCTGAAATTTTTTGCTTTTTCCTGTTAATCCTAGCATGATAAAGAAGATTCAAAGAGAGTGAGATGCCAGCTCCTTTCATTCAGTCAGTAGCTTCAAACATTTCTGGTATATGAAAAACATGTTTTTCAATGGCAAAAATCAATGAATATTGTAAATGCACAAACAGTAATATCTCCACATTGCAAGGTGCAATTCTGAAATTTTTTGCTTTTTCCTGCTAATCCTAGCATGATAAAGAAGATTCAAAGAGAGTGAGATGCCAGCTCCTTTCATTCAGTCAGAAGCTTCAAACATTTCTGGTATATGAAAAACATGTTTTTCAATGGCAAAAATCAATGAATATTGTAAATGCACAAACAGTAATATCTCCACATTGCACGGTGCAATTCTGAAATTTTTAGCTTTTTCCTGTTAATCCTAGCATGATAAAGAAGATTCAAAGAGAGTGAGATGCCAGCTCCTTTCATTCAGTCAGTAGCTTCAAACATTTCTGGTATATGAAAAATGTTTTTCAATGGCAAAAATCAATGAATATTGTAAATGCACAAACAGTAATATCTCCACATTGCAAGGTGCAATTCTGAAATTTTTTGCTTTTTCCTGTTAATCCTAGCATGATAAAGAAGATTCAAAGAGAGTGAGATGCCAGCTCCTTTCATTCAGTCAGTAGCTTCAAACATTTCTGGTATATGAAAAACATGTTTTTCAATGGCAAAAATCAATGAATATTGTAAATGCACAAACAGTAATATCTCCACATTGCACGGTGCAATTCTGAAATTTTTAGCTTTTTCCTGTTAATCCTAGCATGATAAAGAAGATTCAAAGAGAGTGAGATGCCAGCTCCTTTCATTCAGTCAGTAGCTTCAAACATTTCTGGTATATGAAAAACATGTTTTTCAATGGCAAAATCAATGAATATTGTAAATGCACAAACAGTAATATCTCCACATTGCAAGGTGCAATTCTGAAATTTTTTGCTTTTTCCTGTTAATCCTAGCATGATAAAGAAGATTCAAAGAGAGTGAGATGCCAGCTCCTTTCATTCAGTCAGTAGCTTCAAACATTTCTGGTATATGAAAAACATGTTTTTCAATGGCAAAAATCAATGAATATTGTAAATGCACAAACAGTAATATCTCCACATTGCAAGGTGCAATTCTGAAATTTTTTGCTTTTTCCTGCTAATCCTAGCATGATAAAGAAGATTCAAAGAGAGTGAGATGCCAGCTCCTTTCATTCAGTCAGTAGCTTCAAACATTTCTGGTATATGAAAAACATGTTTTTCAATGGCAAAAATCAATGAATATTGTAAATGCACAAACAGTAATATCTCCACATTGCACGGTGCAATTCTGAAATTTTTAGCTTTTTCCTGTTAATCCTAGCATGATAAAGAAGATTCAAAGAGAGTGAGATGCCAGCTCCTTTCATTCAGTCAGTAGCTTCAAACATTTCTGGTATATGAAAAACATGTTTTTCAATGGCAAAAATCAATGAATATTGTAAATGCACAAACAGTAATATCTCCACATTGCAAGGTGCAATTCTGAAATTTTTAGCTTTTTCCTGCTAATCCTAGCATGATAAAGAAGATTCAAAGAGAGTGAGATGCCAGCTCCTTTCATTCAGTCAGTAGCTTCAAACATTTCTGGTATATGAAAAACATGTTTTTCAATGGCAAAAATCAATGAATATTGTAAATGCACAAACAGTAATATCTCCACATTGCAAGGTGCAATTCTGAAATTTTTTGCTTTTTCCTGTTAATCCTAGCATGATAAAGAAGATTCAAAGAGAGTGAGATGCCAGCTCCTTTCATTCAGTCAGTAGCTTCAAACATTTCTGGTATATGAAAAACATGTTTTTCAATGGCAAAAATCAATGAATATTGTAAATGCACAAACAGTAATATCTCCACATTGCAAGGTGCAATTCTGAAATTTTTAGCTTTTTCCTGTTAATCCTAGCATGATAAAGAAGATTCAAAGAGAGTGAGATGCCAGCTCCTTTCATTCAGTCAGTAGCTTCAAACATTTCTGGACGTTTTTCAATGGCAAAAATCAATGAATATTGTAAATGCACAAACAGTAATATCTCCACATTGCAAGGTGCAATTCTGAAATTTTTTGCTTTTTCCTGTTAATCCTAGCATGATAAAGAAGATTCAAAGAGAGTGAGATGCCAGCTCCTTTCATTCAGTCAGTAGCTTCAAACATTTCTGGTATATGAAAAACATGTTTTTCAATGGCAAAAATCAATGAATATTGTAAATGCACAAACAGTAATATCTCCACATTGCAAGGTGCAATTCTGAAATTTTTTGCTTTTTCCTGCTAATCCTAGCATGATAAAGAAGATTCAAAGAGAGTGAGATGCCAGCTCCTTTCATTCAGGCAGTAGCTTCAAACATTTCTGGTATATGAAAAACATGTTTTTCAATGGCAAAAATCAATGAATATTGTAAATGCACAAACAGTAATATCTCCACATTGCAAGGTGCAATTCTGAAATTTTTTGCTTTTTCCTGCTAATCCTAGCATGATAAAGAAGATTCAAAGAGAGTGAGATGCCAGCTCCTTTCATTCAGTCAGTAGCTTCAAACATCTCTGGTATATGAAAAACATGTTTTTCAATGGCAAAAATCAATGAATATTGTAAATGCACAAACAGTAATATCTCCACATTGCAAGGTGCAATTCTGAAATTTTTTGCTTTTTCCTGCTAATCCTAGCATGATAAAGAAGATTCAAAGAGAGTGAGATGCCAGCTCCTTTCATTCAGTCAGTAGCTTCAAACATTTCTGGTATATGAAAAACATGTTTTTCAATGGCAAAAATCAATGAATATTGTAAATGCACAAACAGTAATATCTCCACATTGCAAGGTGCAATTCTGAAATTTTTAGCTTTTTCCTGTTAATCCTAGCATGATAAAGAAGATTCATAGAGAGTGAGATGCCAGCTCCTTTCATTCAGTCAGTAGCTTCAAACATTTCTGGTATATGAAAAACGTTTTTCAATGGCAAAAATCAATGAATATTGTAAATGCACAAACAGTAATATCTCCACATTGCAAGGTGCAATTCTGAAATTTTTTGCTTTTTCCTGCTAATCCTAGCATGATAAAGAAGATTCAAAGAGAGTGAGATGCCAGCTCCTTTCATTCAGTCAGTAGCTTCAAACATTTCTATACGTTTTTCAATGGCAAAAATCAATGAATATTGTAAATGCACAAACAGTAATATCTCCACATTGCAAGGTGCAATTCTGAAATTTTTTGCTTTTTCCTGCTAATCCTAGCATGATAAAGAAGATTCAAAGAGAGTGAGATGCCAGCTCCTTTCATTCAGTCAGTAGCTTCAAACATTTCTGGTATATGAAAAACATGTTTTTCAATGGCAAAAATCAATGAATATTGTAAATGCACAAACAGTAATATCTCCACATTGCAAGGTGCAATTCTGAAATTTTTTGCTTTTTCCTGCTAATCCTAGCATGATAAAGAAGATTCAAAGAGAGTGAGATGCCAGCTCCTTTCATTCAGTCAGTAGCTTCAAACATTTCTGGACGTTTTTCAATGGCAAAAATCAATGAATATTGTAAATGCACAAACAGTAATATCTCCACATTGCAAGGTGCAATTCTGAAATTTTTTGCTTTTTCCTGCTAATCCTAGCATGATAAAGAAGATTCAAAGAGAGTGAGATGCCAGCTCCTTTCATTCAGTCAGTAGCTTCAAACATTTCTGGTATATGAAAAACATGTTTTTCAATGGCAAAAATCAATGAATATTGTAAATGCACAAACAGTAATATCTCCACATTGCAAGCTGCAATTCTGAAATTTTTTGCTTTTTCCTGCTAATCCTAGCATGATAAAGAAGATTCAAAGAGAGTGAGATGCCAGCTCCTTTCATTCAGTCAGTAGCTTCAAACATTTCTGGTATATGAAAAACATGTTTTTCAATGGCAAAAATCAATGAATATTGTAAATGCACAAACAGTAATATCTCCACATTGCAAGGTGCAATTCTGAAATTTTTTGCTTTTTCCTGCTAATCCTAGCATGATAAAGAAGATTCAAAGAGAGTGAGATGCCAGCTCCTTTCATTCAGTCAGTAGCTTCAAACATTTCTGGTATATGAAAAACATGTTTTTCAATGGCAAAAATCAATGAATATTGTAAATGCACAAACAGTAATATCTCCACATTGCAAGGTGCAATTCTGAAATTTTTAGCTTTTTCCTGTTAATCCTAGCATGATAAAGAAGATTCAAAGAGAGTGAGATGCCAGCTCCTTTCATTCAGTCAGTAGCTTCAAACATTTCTGGACGTTTTTCAATGGCAAAAATCAATGAATATTGTAAATGCACAAACAGTAATATCTCCACATTGCAAGGTGCAATTCTGAAATTTTTTGCTTTTTCCTGTTAATCCTAGCATGATAAAGAAGATTCAAAGAGAGTGAGATGCCAGCTCCTTTCATTCAGTCAGTAGCTTCAAACATTTCTGGTATATGAAAAACATGTTTTTCAATGGCAAAAATCAATGAATATTGTAAATGCACAAACAGTAATATCTCCACATTGCAAGGTGCAATTCTGAAATTTTTTGCTTTTTCCTGCTAATCCTAGCATGATAAAGAAGATTCAAAGAGAGTGAGATGCCAGCTCCTTTCATTCAGTCAGTAGCTTCAAACATTTCTGGTATATGAAAAACATGTTTTTCAATGGCAAAAATCAATGAATATTGTAAATGCACAAACAGTAATATCTCCACATTGCAAGGTGCAATTCTGAAATTTTTTGCTTTTTCCTGCTAATCCTAGCATGATAAAGAAGATTCAAAGAGAGTGAGATGCCAGCTCCTTTCATTCAGTCAGTAGCTTCAAACATTTCTGGTATATGAAAAACATGTTTTTCAATGGCAAAAATCAATGAATATTGTAAATGCACAAACAGTAATATCTCCACATTGCAAGGTGCAATTCTGAAATTTTTTGCTTTTTCCTGCTAATCCTAGCATGATAAAGAAGATTCAAAGAGAGTGAGATGCCAGCTCCTTTCATTCAGTCAGTAGCTTCAAACATTTTTGGCATATGAAAAACATGTTTTTCAATGGCAAAAATCAATGAATATTGTAAATGCACAAACAGTAATATCTCCACATTGCAAGGTGCAATTCTGAAATTTTTAGCTTTTTCCTGTTAATCCTAGCATGATAAAGAAGATTCAAAGAGAGTGAGATGCCAGCTCCTTTCATTCAGTCAGTAGCTTCAAACATTTCTGGTATATGAAAAACGTTTTTCAATGGCAAAAATCAATGAATATTGTAAATGCACAAACAGTAATATCTCCACATTGCAAGGTGCAATTCTGAAATTTTTTGCTTTTTCCTGCTAATCCTAGCATGATAAAGAAGATTCAAAGAGAGTGAGATGCCAGCTCCTTTCATTCAGTCAGTAGCTTCAAACATTTCTGGACGTTTTTCAATGGCAAAAATCAATGAATATTGTAAATGCACAAACAGTAATATCTCCACATTGCAAGGTGCAATTCTGAAATTTTTTGCTTTTTCCTGCTAATCCTAGCATGATAAAGAAGATTCAAAGAGAGTGAGATGCCAGCTCCTTTCATTCAGTCAGTAGCTTCAAACATTTCTGGTATATGAAAAACATGTTTTTCAATGGCAAAAATCAATGAATATTGTAAATGCACAAACAGTAATATCTCCACATTGCAAGGTGCAATTCTGAAATTTTTTGCTTTTTCCTGCTAATCCTAGCATGATAAAGAAGATTCAAAGAGAGTGAGATGCCAGCTCCTTTCATTCAGTCAGTAGCTTCAAACATTTCTGGTATATGAAAAACATGTTTTTCAATGGCAAAAATCAATGAATATTGTAAATGCACAAACAGTAATATCTCCACATTGCAAGGTGCAATTCTGAAATTTTTTGCTTTTTCCTGCTAATCCTAGCATGATAAAGAAGATTCAAAGAGAGTGAGATGCCAGCTCCTTTCATTCAGTCAGTAGCTTCAAACATTTCTGGCATATGAAAAACATGTTTTTCAATGGCAAAAATCAATGAATATTGTAAATGCACAAACAGTAATATCTCCACATTGCAAGGTGCAATTCTGAAATTTTTAGCTTTTTCCTGTTAATCCTAGCATGATAAAGAAGATTCAAAGAGAGTGAGATGCCAGCTCCTTTCATTCAGTCAGTAGCTTCAAACATTTCTGGTATATGAAAAACGTTTTTCAATGGCAAAAATCAATGAATATTGTAAATGCACAAACAGTAATATCTCCACATTGCAAGGTGCAATTCTGAAATTTTTTGCTTTTTCCTGCTAATCCTAGCATGATAAAGAAGATTCAAAGAGAGTGAGATGCCAGCTCCTTTCATTCAGTCAGTAGCTTCAAACATTTCTGGACGTTTTTCAATGGCAAAAATCAATGAATATTGTAAATGCACAAACAGTAATATCTCCACATTGCAAGGTGCAATTCTGAAATTTTTTGCTTTTTCCTGCTAATCCTAGCATGATAAAGAAGATTCAAAGAGAGTGAGATGCCAGCTCCTTTCATTCAGTCAGTAGCTTCAAACATTTCTGGTATATGAAAAACATGTTTTTCAATGGCAAAAATCAATGAATATTGTAAATGCACAAACAGTAATATCTCCACATTGCAAGGTGCAATTTTGAAATTTTTTGCTTTTTCCTGCTAATCCTAGCATGATAAAGAAGATTCAAAGAGAGTGAGATGCCAGCTCCTTTCATTCAGTCAGTAGCTTCAAACATTTCTGGACGTTTTTCAATGGCAAAAATCAATGAATATTGTAAATGCACAAACAGTAATATCTCCACATTGCAAGGTGCAATTCTGAAATTTTTTGCTTTTTCCTGCTAATCCTAGCATGATAAAGAAGATTCAAAGAGAGTGAGATGCCAGCTCCTTTCATTCAGTCAGTAGCTTCAAACATTTCTGGTATATGAAAAACATGTTTTTCAATGGCAAAAATCAATGAATATTGTAAATGCACAAACAGTAATATCTCCACATTGCAAGGTGCAATTCTGAAATTTTTAGCTTTTTCCTGTTAATCCTAGCATGATAAAGAAGATTCAAAGAGAGTGAGATGCCAGCTCCTTTCATTCAGTCAGTAGCTTCAAACATTTCTGGTATATGAAAAACGTTTTTCAATGGCAAAAATCAATGAATATTGTAAATGCACAAACAGTAATATCTCCACATTGCAAGGTGCAATTCTGAAATTTTTTGCTTTTTCCTGCTAATCCTAGCATGATAAAGAAGATTCAAAGAGAGTGAGATGCCAGCTCCTTTCATTCAGTCAGTAGCTTCAAACATTTCTGGACGTTTTTCAATGGCAAAAATCAATGAATATTGTAAATGCACAAACAGTAATATCTCCACATTGCAAGGTGCAATTCTGAAATTTTTTGCTTTTTCCTGCTAATCCTAGCATGATAAAGAAGATTCAAAGAGAGTGAGATGCCAGCTCCTTTCATTCAGTCAGTAGCTTCAAACATTTCTGGTATATGAAAAACATGTTTTTCAATGGCAAAAATCAATGAATATTGTAAATGCACAAACAGTAATATCTCCACATTGCAAGGTGCAATTTTGAAATTTTTTGCTTTTTCCTGCTAATCCTAGCATGATAAAGAAGATTCAAAGAGAGTGAGATGCCAGCTCCTTTCATTCAGTCAGTAGCTTCAAACATTTCTGGACGTTTTTCAATGGCAAAAATCAATGAATATTGTAAATGCACAAACAGTAATATCTCCACATTGCAAGGTGCAATTCTGAAATTTTTTGCTTTTTCCTGCTAATCCTAGCATGATAAAGAAGATTCAAAGAGAGTGAGATGCCAGCTCCTTTCATTCAGTCAGTAGCTTCAAACATTTCTGGTATATGAAAAACATGTTTTTCAATGGCAAAAATCAATGAATATTGTAAATGCACAAACAGTAATATCTCCACATTGCAAGGTGCAATTCTGAAATTTTTTGCTTTTTCCTGCTAATCCTAGCATGATAAAGAAGATTCAAAGAGAGTGAGATGCCAGCTCCTTTCTTTCAGTCAGTAGCTTCAAACATTTCTGGTATATGAAAAACATGTTTTTCAATGGCAAAAATCAATGAATATTGTAAATGCACAAACAGTAATATCTCCACATTGCAAGGTGCAATTCTGAAATTTTTTGCTTTTTCCTGCTAATCCTAGCATGATAAAGAAGATTCAAAGAGAGTGAGATGCCAGCTCCTTTCATTCAGTCAGTAGCTTCAAACATTTCTGGTATATGAAAAACATGTTTTTCAATGGCAAAAATCAATGAATATTGTAAATGCACAAACAGTAATATCTCCACATTGCAAGGTGCAATTCTGAAATTTTTAGCTTTCTCTGTTAATCCTAGCATGATAAAGAAGATTCAAAGAGAGTGAGATGCCAGCTCCTTTCATTCAGTCAGTAGCTTCAAACATTTCTGGACGTTTTTCAATGGCAAAAATCAATGAATATTGTAAATGCACAAACAGTAATATCTCCACATTGCAAGGTGCAATTCTGAAATTTTTTGCTTTTTCCTGTTAATCCTAGCATGATAAAGAAGATTCAAAGAGAGTGAGATGCCAGCTCCTTTCATTCAGTCAGTAGCTTCAAACATTTCTGGTATATGAAAAACGTTTTTCAATGGCAAAAATCAATGAATATTGTAAATGCACAAACAGTAATATCTCCACATTGCAAGGTGCAATTCTGAAATTTTTTGCTTTTTCCTGCTAATCCTAGCATGATAAAGAAGACTCAAAGAGAGTGAGATGCCAGCTCCTTTCATTCAGTCAGTAGCTTCAAACATTTCTGGACGTTTTTCAATGGCAAAAATCAATGAATATTGTAAATGCACAAACAGTAATATCTCCACATTGCAAGGTGCAATTCTGAAATTTTTTGCTTTTTCCTGCTAATCCTAGCATGATAAAGAAGATTCAAAGAGAGTGAGATGCCAGCTCCTTTCATTCAGTCAGTAGCTTCAAACATTTCTGGTATATGAAAAACATGTTTTTCAATGGCAAAAATCAATGAATATTGTAAATGCACAAACAGTAATATCTCCACATTGCAAGGTGCAATTCTGAAATTTTTTGCTTTTTCCTGCTAATCCTAGCATGATAAAGAAGATTCAAAGAGAGTGAGATGCCAGCTCCTTTCATTCAGTCAGTAGCTTCAAACATTTCTGGTATATGAAAAACATGTTTTTCAATGGCAAAAATCAATGAATATTGTAAATGCACAAACAGTAATATCTCCACATTGCAAGGTGCAATTCTGAAATTTTTTGCTTTTTCCTGCTAATCCTAGCATGATAAAGAAGATTCAAAGAGAGTGAGATGCCAGCTCCTTTCATTCAGTCAGTAGCTTCAAACATTTCTGGACGTTTTTCAATGGCAAAAATCAATGAATATTGTAAATGCACAAACAGTAATATCTCCACATTGCAAGGTGCAATTCTGAAATTTTTTGCTTTTTCCTGCTAATCCTAGCATGATAAAGAAGATTCAAAGAGAGTGAGATGCCAGCTCCTTTCATTCAGTCAGTAGCTCCAAACATTTCTGGACGTTTTTCAATGGCAAAAATCAATGAATATTGTAAATGCACAAACAGTAATATCTCCACATTGCAAGGTGCAATTCTGAAATTTTTTGCTTTTTCCTGCTAATCCTAGCATGATAAAGAAGATTCAAAGAGAGTGAGATGCCAGCTCCTTTCATTCAGTCAGTAGCTTCAAACATTTCTGGTATATGAAAAACATGTTTTTCAATGGCAAAAATCAATGAATATTGTAAATGCACAAACAGTAATATCTCCACATTGCAAGGTGCAATTCTGAAATTTTTTGCTTTTTCCTGCTAATCCTAGCATGATAAAGAAGATTCAAAGAGAGTGAGATGCCAGCTCCTTTCATTCAGTCAGTAGCTTCAAACATTTCTGGACGTTTTTCAATGGCAAAAATCAATGAATATTGTAAATGCACAAACAGTAATATCTCCACATTGCAAGGTGCAATTCTGAAATTTTTTGCTTTTTCCTGCTAATCCTAGCATGATAAAGAAGATTCAAAGAGAGTGAGATGCCAGCTCCTTTCATTCAGTCAGTAGCTTCAAACATTTCTGGACGTTTTTCAATGGCAAAAATCAATGAATATTGTAAATGCACAAACAGTAATATCTCCACATTGCAAGGTGCAATTCTGAAATTTTTTGCTTTTTCCTGCTAATCCTAGCATGATAAAGAAGATTCAAAGAGAGTGAGATGCCAGCTCCTTTCATTCAGTCAGTAGCTTCAAACATTTCTGGACGTTTTTCAATGGCAAAAATCAATGAATATTGTAAATGCACAAACAGTAATATCTCCACATTGCAAGGTGCAATTCTGAAATTTTTTGCTTTTTCCTGCTAATCCTAGCATGATAAAGAAGATTCAAAGAGAGTGAGATGCCAGCTCCTTTCATTCAGTCAGTAGCTTCAAACATTTCTGGTATATGAAAAACATGTTTTTCAATGGCAAAAATCAATGAATATTGTAAATGCACAAACAGTAATATCTCCACATTGCAAGGTGCAATTCTGAAATTTTTTGCTTTTTCCTGTTAATCCTAGCATGATAAAGAAGATTCAAAGAGAGTGAGATGCCAGCTCCTTTCATTCAGTCAGTAGCTTCAAACATTTCTGGTATATGAAAAACATGTTTTTCAATGGCAAAAATCAATGAATATTGTAAATGCACAAACAGTAATATCTCCACATTGCAAGGTGCAATTCTGAAATTTTTTGCTTTTTCCTGCTAATCCTAGCATGATAAAGAAGATTCAAAGAGAGTGAGATGCCAGCTCCTTTCATTCAGTCAGTAGCTTCAAACATTTCTGGACGTTTTTCAATGGCAAAAATCAATGAATATTGTAAATGCACAAACAGTAATATCTCCACATTGCAAGGTGCAATTCTGAAATTTTTTGCTTTTTCCTGTTAATCCTAGCATGATAAAGAAGATTCAAAGAGAGTGAGATGCCAGCTCCTTTCATTCAGTCAGTAGCTTCAAACATTTCTGGTATATGAAAAACATGTTTTTCAATGGCAAAAATCAATGAATATTGTAAATGCACAAACAGTAATATCTCCACATTGCAAGGTGCAATTCTGAAATTTTTTGCTTTTTCCTGTTAATCCTAGCATGATAAAGAAGATTCAAAGAGAGTGAGATGCCAGCTCCTTTCATTCAGTCAGTAGCTTCAAACATTTCTGGTATATGAAAAACATGTTTTTCAATGGCAAAAATCAATGAATATTGTAAATGCACAAACAGTAATATCTCCACATTGCAAGGTGCAATTCTGAAATTTTTTGCTTTTTCCTGCTAATCCTAGCATGATAAAGAAGATTCAAAGAGAGTGAGATGCCAGCTCCTTTCATTCAGTCAGTAGCTTCAAACATTTCTGGACGTTTTTCAATGGCAAAAATCAATGAATATTGTAAATGCACAAACAGTAATATCTCCACATTGCAAGGTGCAATTCTGAAATTTTTTGCTTTTTCCTGTTAATCCTAGCATGATAAAGAAGATTCAAAGAGAGTGAGATGCCAGCTCCTTTCATTCAGTCAGTAGCTTCAAACATTTCTGGTATATGATAAACATGTTTTTCAATGGCAAAAATCAATGAATATTGTAAATGCACAAACAGTAATATCTCCACATTGCAAGGTGCAATTCTGAAATTTTTTGCTTTTTCCTGCTAATCCTAGCATGATAAAGAAGATTCAAAGAGAGTGAGATGCCAGCTCCTTTCATTCAGTCAGTAGCTTCAAACATTTCTGGTATATGAAAAACATGTTTTTCAATGGCAAAAATCAATGAATATTGTAAATGCACAAACAGTAATATCTCCACATTGCAAGGTGCAATTCTGAAATTTTTTGCTTTTTCCTGTTAATCCTAGCATGATAAAGAAGATTCAAAGAGAGTGAGATGCCAGCTCCTTTCATTCAGTCAGTAGCTTCAAACATTTCTGGACGTTTTTCAATGGCAAAAATCAATGAATATTGTAAATGCACAAACAGTAATATCTCCACATTGCAAGGTGCAATTCTGAAATTTTTTGCTTTTTCCTGTTAATCCTAGCATGATAAAGAAGATTCAAAGAGAGTGAGATGCCAGCTCCTTTCATTCAGTCAGTAGCTTCAAACATTTCTGGTATATGAAAAACATGTTTTTCAATGGCAAAAATCAATGAATATTGTAAATGCACAAACAGTAATATCTCCACATTGCAAGGTGCAATTCTGAAATTTTTTGCTGTTTCCTGTTAATCCTAGCATGATAAAGAAGATTCAAAGAGAGTGAGATGCCAGCTCCTTTCATTCAGTCAGTAGCTTCAAACATTTCTGGTATATGAAAAACATGTTTTTCAATGGCAAAAATCAATGAATATTGTAAATGCACAAACAGTAATATCTCCACATTGCAAGGTGCAATTCTGAAATTTTTTGCTTTTTCCTGCTAATCCTAGCATGATAAAGATTCAAAGAGAGTGAGATGCCAGCTCCTTTCATTCAGTCAGTAGCTTCAAACATTTCTGGACGTTTTTCAATGGCAAAAATCAATGAATATTGTAAATGCACAAACAGTAATATCTCCACATTGCAAGGTGCAATTCTGAAATTTTTTGCTTTTTCCTGTTAATCCTAGCATGATAAAGAAGATTCAAAGAGAGTGAGATGCCAGCTCCTTTCATTCAGTCAGTAGCTTCAAACATTTCTGGTATATGAAAAACATGTTTTTCAATGGCAAAAATCAATGAATATTGTAAATGCACAAACAGTAATATCTCCACATTGCAAGGTGCAATTCTGAAATTTTTTGCTTTTTCCTGTTAATCCTAGCATGATAAAGAAGATTCAAAGAGAGTGAGATGCCAGCTCCTTTCATTCAGTCAGTAGCTTCAAACATTTCTGGACGTTTTTCAATGGCAAAAATCAATGAATATTGTAAATGCACAAACAGTAATATCTCCACATTGCAAGGTGCAATTCTGAAATTTTTTGCTTTTTCCTGTTAATCCTAGCATGATAAAGAAGATTCAAAGAGAGTGAGATGCCAGCTCCTTTCATTCAGTCAGTAGCTTCAAACATTTCTGGTATATGAAAAACATGTTTTTCAATGGCAAAAATCAATGAATATTGTAAATGCACAAACAGTAATATCTCCACATTGCAAGGTGCAATTCTGAAATTTTTTGCTTTTTCCTGTTAATCCTAGCATGATAAAGAAGATTCAAAGAGAGTGAGATGCCAGCTCCTTTCATTCAGTCAGTAGCTTCAAACATTTCTGGTATATGAAAAACATGTTTTTCAATGGCAAAAATCAATGAATATTGTAAATGCACAAACAGTAATATCTCCACATTGCAAGGTGCAATTCTGAAATTTTTTGCTTTTTCCTGCTAATCCTAGCATGATAAAGAAGATTCAAAGAGAGTGAGATGCCAGCTCCTTTCATTCAGTCAGTAGCTTCAAACATTTCTGGACGTTTTTCAATGGCAAAAATCAATGAATATTGTAAATGCACAAACAGTAATATCTCCACATTGCAAGGTGCAATTCTGAAATTTTTTGCTTTTTCCTGTTAATCCTAGCATGATAAAGAAGATTCAAAGAGAGTGAGATGCCAGCTCCTTTCATTCAGTCAGTAGCTTCAAACATTTCTGGTATATGAAAAACATGTTTTTCAATGGCAAAAATCAATGAATATTGTAAATGCACAAACAGTAATATCTCCACATTGCAAGGTGCAATTCTGAAATTTTTTGCTTTTTCCTGCTAATCCTAGCATGATAAAGAAGATTCAAAGAGAGTGAGATGCCAGCTCCTTTCATTCAGTCAGTAGCTTCAAACATTTCTGGTATATGAAAAACATGTTTTTCAATGGCAAAAATCAATGAATATTGTAAATGCACAAACAGTAATATCTCCACATTGCAAGGTGCAATTCTGAAATTTTTAGCTTTTTCCTGTTAATCCTAGCATGATAAAGATTCAAAGAGAGTGAGATGCCAGCTCCTTTCATTCAGTCAGTAGCTTCAAACATTTCTGGTATATGAAAAACGTTTTTCAATGTCAAAAATCAATGAATATTGTAAATGCACAAACAGTAATATCTCCACATTGCAAGGTGCAATTCTGAAATTTTTTGCTTTTTCCTGCTAATCCTAGCATGATAAAGAAGATTCAAAGAGAGTGAGATGCCAGCTCCTTTCATTCAGTCAGTAGCTTCAAACATTTCTGGACGTTTTTCAATGGCAAAAATCAATGAATATTGTAAATGCACAAACAGTAATATCTCCACATTGCAAGGTGCAATTCTGAAATTTTTTGCTTTTTCCTGCTAATCCTAGCATGATAAAGAAGATTCAAAGAGAGTGAGATGCCAGCTCCTTTCATTCAGTCAGTAGCTTCAAACATTTCTGGACGTTTTTCAATGGCAAAAATCAATGAATATTGTAAATGCACAAACAGTAATATCTCCACATTGCAAGGTGCAATTCTGAAATTTTTTGCTTTTTCCTGCTAATCCTAGCATGATAAAGAAGATTCAAAGAGAGTGAGATGCCAGCTCCTTTCATTCAGTCAGTAGCTTCAAACATTTCTGGTATATGAAAAACATGTTTTTCAATGGCAAAAATCAATGAATATTGTAAATGCACAAACAGTAATATCTCCACATTGCAAGGTGCAATTCTGAAATTTTTTGCTTTTTCCTGCTAATCCTAGCATGATAAAGAAGATTCAAAGAGAGTGAGATGCCAGCTCGTTTCATTCAGTCAGTAGCTTCAAACATTTCTGGTATATGAAAAACATGTTTTTCAATGGCAAAAATCAATGAATATTGTAAATGCACAAACAGTAATATCTCCACATTGCAAGGTGCAATTCTGAAATTTTTTGCTTTTTCCTGCTAATCCTAGCATGATAAAGAAGATTCAAAGAGAGTGAGATGCCAGCTCCTTTCATTCAGTCAGTAGCTTCAAACATTTCTGGTATATGAAAAACATGTTTTTCAATGGCAAAAATCAATGAATATTGTAAATGCACAAACAGTAATATCTCCACATTGCAAGGTGCAATTCTGAAATTTTTAGCTTTCTCTGTTAATCCTAGCATGATAAAGAAGATTCAAAGAGAGTGAGATGCCAGCTCCTTTCATTCAGTCAGTAGCTTCAAACATTTCTGGACGTTTTTCAATGGCAAAAATCAATGAATATTGTAAATGCACAAACAGTAATATCTCCACATTGCAAGGTGCAATTCTGAAATTTTTTGCTTTTTCCTGTTAATCCTAGCATGATAAAGAAGATTCAAAGAGAGTGAGATGCCAGCTCCTTTCATTCAGTCAGTAGCTTCAAACATTTCTGGTATATGAAAAACGTTTTTCAATGGCAAAAATCAATGAATATTGTAAATGCACAAACAGTAATATCTCCACATTGCAAGGTGCAATTCTGAAATTTTTTGCTTTTTCCTGCTAATCCTAGCATGATAAAGAAGATTCAAAGAGAGTGAGATGCCAGCTCCTTTCATTCAGTCAGTAGCTTCAAACATTTCTGGACGTTTTTCAATGGCAAAAATCAATGAATATTGTAAATGCACAAACAGTAATATCTCCACATTGCAAGGTGCAATTCTGAAATTTTTTGCTTTTTCCTGCTAATCCTAGCATGATAAAGAAGATTCAAAGAGAGTGAGATGCCAGCTCCTTTCATTGTCAGTAGCTTCAAACATTTCTGGTATATGAAAAACATGTTTTTCAATGGCAAAAATCAATGAATATTGTAAATGCACAAACAGTAATATCTCCACATTGCAAGGTGCAATTCTGAAATTTTTTGCTTTTTCCTGCTAATCCTAGCATGATAAAGAAGATTCAAAGAGAGTGAGATGCCAGCTCCTTTCATTCAGTCAGTAGCTTCAAACATTTCTGGTAAATGAAAAACATGTTTTTCAATGGCAAAAATCAATGAATATTGTAAATGCACAAACAGTAATATCTCCACATTGCAAGGTGCAATTCTGAAATTTTTTGCTTTTTCCTGCTAATCCTAGCATGATAAAGAAGATTCAAAGAGAGTGAGATGCCAGCTCCTTTCATTCAGTCAGTAACTTCAAACATTTCTGGACGTTTTTCAATGGCAAAAATCAATGAATATTGTAAATGCACAAACAGTAATATCTCCACATTGCAAGGTGCAATTCTGAATTTTTTTGCTTTTTCCTGCTAATCCTAGCATGATAAAGAAGATTCAAAGAGAGTGAGATGCCAGCTCCTTTCATTCAGTCAGTAGCTTCAAACATTTCTGGTATATGAAAAACATGTTTTTCAATGGCAAAAATCAATGAATATTGTAAATGCACAAACAGTAATATCTCCACATTGCAAGGTGCAATTCTGAAATTTTTTGCTTATTCCTGCTAATCCTAGCATGATAAAGAAGATTCAAAGAGAGTGAGATGCCAGCTCCTTTCATTCAGTCAGTAGCTTCAAACATTTCTGGTATATGAAAAACATGTTTTTCAATGGCAAAAATCAATGAATATTGTAAATGCACAAACAGTAATATCTCCACATTGCAAGGTGCAATTCTGAAATTTTTTGCTTTTTCCTGCTAATCCTAGCATGATAAAGAAGATTCAAAGAGAGTGAGATGCCAGCTCCTTTCATTCAGTCAGTAGCTTCAAACATTTCTGGTATATGAAAAACATGTTTTTCAATGGCAAAAATCAATGAATATTGTAAATGCACAAACAATAATATCTCCACATTGCAAGGTGCAATTCTGAAATTTTTTGCTTTTTCCTGTTAATCCTAGCATGATAAAGAAGATTCAAAGAGAGTGAGATGCCAGCTCCTTTCATTCAGTCAGTAGCTTCAAACATTTCTGGACGTTTTTCAATGGCAAAAATCAATGAATATTGTAAATGCACAAACAGTAATATCTCCACATTGCAAGGTGCAATTCTGAAATTTTTTGCTTTTTCCTGTTAATCCTAGCATGATAAAGAAGATTCAAAGAGAGTGAGATGCCAGCTCCTTTCATTCAGTCAGTAGCTTCAAACATTTCTGGTATATGAAAAACGTTTTTCAATGGCAAAAATCAATGAATATTGTAAATGCACAAACAGTAATATCTCCACATTGCAAGGTGCAATTCTGAAATTTTTTGCTTTTTCCTGCTAATCCTAGCATGATAAAGAAGATTCAAAGAGAGTGAGATGCCAGCTCCTTTCATTCAGTCAGTAGCTTCAAACATTTCTGGACGTTTTTCAATGGCAAAAATCAATGAATATTGTAAATGCACAAACAGTAATATCTCCACATTGCAAGGTGCAATTCTGAAATTTTTTGCTTTTTCCTGCTAATCCTAGCATGATAAAGAAGATTCAAAGAGAGTGAGATGCCAGCTCCTTTCATTCAGTCAGTAGCTTCAAACATTTCTGGTAAATGAAAAACATGTTTTTCAATGGCAAAAATCAATGAATATTGTAAATGCACAAACAGTAATATCTCCACATTGCAAGGTGCAATTCTGAAATTTTTTGCTTTTTCCTGCTAATCCTAGCATGATAAAGAAGATTCAAAGAGAGTGAGATGCCAGCTCCTTTCATTCAGTCAGTAACTTCAAACATTTCTGGACGTTTTTCAATGGCAAAAATCAATGAATATTGTAAATGCACAAACAGTAATATCTCCACATTGCAAGGTGCAATTCTGAATTTTTTTGCTTTTTCCTGCTAATCCTAGCATGATAAAGAAGATTCAAAGAGAGTGAGATGCCAGCTCCTTTCATTCAGTCAGTAGCTTCAAACATTTCTGGTATATGAAAAACATGTTTTTCAATGGCAAAAATCAATGAATATTGTAAATGCACAAACAGTAATATCTCCACATTGCAAGGTGCAATTCTGAAATTTTTTGCTTATTCCTGCTAATCCTAGCATGATAAAGAAGATTCAAAGAGAGTGAGATGCCAGCTCCTTTCATTCAGTCAGTAGCTTCAAACATTTCTGGTATATGAAAAACATGTTTTTCAATGGCAAAAATCAATGAATATTGTAAATGCACAAACAGTAATATCTCCACATTGCAAGGTGCAATTCTGAAATTTTTTGCTTTTTCCTGCTAATCCTAGCATGATAAAGAAGATTCAAAGAGAGTGAGATGCCAGCTCCTTTCATTCAGTCAGTAGCTTCAAACATTTCTGGTATATGAAAAACATGTTTTTCAATGGCAAAAATCAATGAATATTGTAAATGCACAAACAGTAATATCTCCACATTGCAAGGTGCAATTCTGAAATTTTTTGCTTATTCCTGCTAATCCTAGCATGATAAAGAAGATTCAAAGAGAGTGAGATGCCAGCTCCTTTCATTCAGTCAGTAGCTTCAAACATTTCTGGTATATGAAAAACATGTTTTTCAATGGCAAAAATCAATGAATATTGTAAATGCACAAACAGTAATATCTCCACATTGCAAGGTGCAATTCTGAAATTTTTTGCTTTTTCCTGCTAATCCTAGCATGATAAAGAAGATTCAAAGAGAGTGAGATGCCAGCTCCTTTCATTCAGTCAGTAGCTTCAAACATTTCTGGTATATGAAAAACATGTTTTTCAATGGCAAAAATCAATGAATATTGTAAATGCACAAACAATAATATCTCCACATTGCAAGGTGCAATTCTGAAATTTTTTGCTTTTTCCTGTTAATCCTAGCATGATAAAGAAGATTCAAAGAGAGTGAGATGCCAGCTCCTTTCATTCAGTCAGTAGCTTCAAACATTTCTGGACGTTTTTCAATGGCAAAAATCAATGAATATTGTAAATGCACAAACAGTAATATCTCCACATTGCAAGGTGCAATTCTGAAATTTTTTGCTTTTTCCTGTTAATCCTAGCATGATAAAGAAGATTCAAAGAGAGTGAGATGCCAGCTCCTTTCATTCAGTCAGTAGCTTCAAACATTTCTGGTATATGAAAAACGTTTTTCAATGGCAAAAATCAATGAATATTGTAAATGCACAAACAGTAATATCTCCACATTGCAAGGTGCAATTCTGAAATTTTTTGCTTTTTCCTGCTAATCCTAGCATGATAAAGAAGATTCAAAGAGAGTGAGATGCCAGCTCCTTTCATTCAGTCAGTAGCTTCAAACATTTCTGGACGTTTTTCAATGGCAAAAATCAATGAATATTGTAAATGCACAAACAGTAATATCTCCACATTGCAAGGTGCAATTCTGAAATTTTTTGCTTTTTCCTGCTAATCCTAGCATGATAAAGAAGATTCAAAGAGAGTGAGATGCCAGCTCCTTTCATTCAGTCAGTAGCTTCAAACATTTCTGGTAAATGAAAAACATGTTTTTCAATGGCAAAAATCAATGAATATTGTAAATGCACAAACAGTAATATCTCCACATTGCAAGGTGCAATTCTGAAATTTTTTGCTTTTTCCTGCTAATCCTAGCATGATAAAGAAGATTCAAAGAGAGTGAGATGCCAGCTCCTTTCATTCAGTCAGTAACTTCAAACATTTCTGGACGTTTTTCAATGGCAAAAATCAATGAATATTGTAAATGCACAAACAGTAATATCTCCACATTGCAAGGTGCAATTCTGAATTTTTTTGCTTTTTCCTGCTAATCCTAGCATGATAAAGAAGATTCAAAGAGAGTGAGATGCCAGCTCCTTTCATTCAGTCAGTAGCTTCAAACATTTCTGGTATATGAAAAACATGTTTTTCAATGGCAAAAATCAATGAATATTGTAAATGCACAAACAGTAATATCTCCACATTGCAAGGTGCAATTCTGAAATTTTTTGCTTATTCCTGCTAATCCTAGCATGATAAAGAAGATTCAAAGAGAGTGAGATGCCAGCTCCTTTCATTCAGTCAGTAGCTTCAAACATTTCTGGTATATGAAAAACATGTTTTTCAATGGCAAAAATCAATGAATATTGTAAATGCACAAACAGTAATATCTCCACATTGCAAGGTGCAATTCTGAAATTTTTTGCTTTTTCCTGCTAATCCTAGCATGATAAAGAAGATTCAAAGAGAGTGAGATGCCAGCTCCTTTCATTCAGTCAGTAGCTTCAAACATTTCTGGTAAATGAAAAACATGTTTTTCAATGGCAAAAATCAATGAATATTGTAAATGCACAAACAGTAATATCTCCACATTGCAAGGTGCAATTCTGAAATTTTTTGCTTTTTCCTGCTAATCCTAGCATGATAAAGAAGATTCAAAGAGAGTGAGATGCCAGCTCCTTTCATTCAGTCAGTAACTTCAAACATTTCTGGACGTTTTTCAATGGCAAAAATCAATGAATATTGTAAATGCACAAACAGTAATATCTCCACATTGCAAGGTGCAATTCTGAAATTTTTTGCTTTTTCCTGTTAATCCTAGCATGATAAAGAAGATTCAAAGAGAGTGAGATGCCAGCTCCTTTCATTCAGTCAGTAGCTTCAAACATTTCTGGTATATGAAAAACATGTTTTTCAATGGCAAAAATCAATGAATATTGTAAATGCACAAACAGTAATATCTCCACATTGCAAGGTGCAATTCTGAAATTTTTTGCTTTTTCCTGCTAATCCTAGCATGATAAAGAAGATTCAAAGAGAGTGAGATGCCAGCTCCTTTCATTCAGTCAGTAGCTTCAAACATTTCTGGACGTTTTTCAATGGCAAAAATCAATGAATATTGTAAATGCACAAACAGTAATATCTCCACATTGCAAGGTGCAATTCTGAAATTTTTTGCTTTTTCCTGTTAATCCTAGCATGATAAAGAAGATTCAAAGAGAGTGAGATGCCAGCTCCTTTCATTCAGTCAGTAGCTTCAAACATTTCTTGTATATGAAAAACATGTTTTTCAATGGCAAAAATCAATGAATATTGTAAATGCACAAACAGTAATATCTCCACATTGCAAGGTGCAATTCTGAAATTTTTTGCTTTTTCCTGCTAATCCTAGCATGATAAAGAAGATTCAAAGAGAGTGAGATGCCAGCTCCTTTCATTCAGTCAGTAGCTTCAAACATTTCTGGTATATGAAAAACATGTTTTTCAATGGCAAAAATCAATGAATATTGTAAATGCACAAACAGTAATATCTCCACATTGCAAGGTGCAATTCTGAAATTTTTTGCTTTTTCCTGTTAATCCTAGCATGATAAAGAAGATTCAAAGAGAGTGAGATGCCAGCTCCTTTCATTCAGTCAGTAGCTTCAAACATTTCTGGACGTTTTTCAATGGCAAAAATCAATGAATATTGTAAATGCACAAACAGTAATATCTCCACATTGCAAGGTGCAATTCTGAAATTTTTTGCTTTTTCCTGTTAATCCTAGCATGATAAAGAAGATTCAAAGAGAGTGAGATGCCAGCTCCTTTCATTCAGTCAGTAGCTTCAAACATTTCTGGTATATGAAAAACATGTTTTTCAATGGCAAAAATCAATGAATATTGTAAATGCACAAACAGTAATATCTCCACATTGCAAGGTGCAATTCTGAAATTTTTTGCTTTTTCCTGTTAATCCTAGCATGATAAAGAAGATTCAAAGAGAGTGAGATGCCAGCTCCTTTCATTCAGTCAGTAGCTTCAAACATTTCTGGTATATGAAAAACATGTTTTTCAATGGCAAAAATCAATGAATATTGTAAATGCACAAACAGTAATATCTCCACATTGCAAGGTGCAATTCTGAAATTTTTTGCTTTTTCCTGCTAATCCTAGCATGATAAAGAAGATTCAAAGAGAGTGAGATGCCAGCTCCTTTCATTCAGTCAGTAGCTTCAAACATTTCTGGACGTTTTTCAATGGCAAAAATCAATGAATATTGTAAATGCACAAACAGTAATATCTCCACATTGCAAGGTGCAATTCTGAAATTTTTTGCTTTTTCCTGTTAATCCTAGCATGATAAAGAAGATTCAAAGAGAGTGAGATGCCAGCTCCTTTCATTCAGTCAGTAGCTTCAAACATTTCTGGTATATGAAAAACATGTTTTTCAATGGCAAAAATCAATGAATATTGTAAATGCACAAACAGTAATATCTCCACATTGCAAGGTGCAATTCTGAAATTTTTTGCTTTTTCCTGCTAATCCTAGCATGATAAAGAAGATTCAAAGAGAGTGAGATGCCAGCTCCTTTCATTCAGTCAGTAGCTTCAAACATTTCTGGTATATGAAAAACATGTTTTTCAATGGCAAAAATCAATGAATATTGTAAATGCACAAACAGTAATATCTCCACATTGCAAGGTGCAATTCTGAAATTTTTAGCTTTTTCCTGTTAATCCTAGCATGATAAAGATTCAAAGAGAGTGAGATGCCAGCTCCTTTCATTCAGTCAGTAGCTTCAAACATTTCTGGTATATGAAAAACGTTTTTCAATGTCAAAAATCAATGAATATTGTAAATGCACAAACAGTAATATCTCCACATTGCAAGGTGCAATTCTGAAATTTTTTGCTTTTTCCTGCTAATCCTAGCATGATAAAGAAGATTCAAAGAGAGTGAGATGCCAGCTCCTTTCATTCAGTCAGTAGCTTCAAACATTTCTGGACGTTTTTCAATGGCAAAAATCAATGAATATTGTAAATGCACAAACAGTAATATCTCCACATTGCAAGGTGCAATTCTGAAATTTTTTGCTTTTTCCTGCTAATCCTAGCATGATAAAGAAGATTCAAAGAGAGTGAGATGCCAGCTCCTTTCATTCAGTCAGTAGCTTCAAACATTTCTGGACGTTTTTCAATGGCAAAAATCAATGAATATTGTAAATGCACAAACAGTAATATCTCCACATTGCAAGGTGCAATTCTGAAATTTTTTGCTTTTTCCTGCTAATCCTAGCATGATAAAGAAGATTCAAAGAGAGTGAGATGCCAGCTCCTTTCATTCAGTCAGTAGCTTCAAACATTTCTGGTATATGAAAAACATGTTTTTCAATGGCAAAAATCAATGAATATTGTAAATGCACAAACAGTAATATCTCCACATTGCAAGGTGCAATTCTGAAATTTTTTGCTTTTTCCTGCTAATCCTAGCATGATAAAGAAGATTCAAAGAGAGTGAGATGCCAGCTCGTTTCATTCAGTCAGTAGCTTCAAACATTTCTGGTATATGAAAAACATGTTTTTCAATGGCAAAAATCAATGAATATTGTAAATGCACAAACAGTAATATCTCCACATTGCAAGGTGCAATTCTGAAATTTTTTGCTTTTTCCTGCTAATCCTAGCATGATAAAGAAGATTCAAAGAGAGTGAGATGCCAGCTCCTTTCATTCAGTCAGTAGCTTCAAACATTTCTGGTATATGAAAAACATGTTTTTCAATGGCAAAAATCAATGAATATTGTAAATGCACAAACAGTAATATCTCCACATTGCAAGGTGCAATTCTGAAATTTTTAGCTTTCTCTGTTAATCCTAGCATGATAAAGAAGATTCAAAGAGAGTGAGATGCCAGCTCCTTTCATTCAGTCAGTAGCTTCAAACATTTCTGGACGTTTTTCAATGGCAAAAATCAATGAATATTGTAAATGCACAAACAGTAATATCTCCACATTGCAAGGTGCAATTCTGAAATTTTTTGCTTTTTCCTGTTAATCCTAGCATGATAAAGAAGATTCAAAGAGAGTGAGATGCCAGCTCCTTTCATTCAGTCAGTAGCTTCAAACATTTCTGGTATATGAAAAACGTTTTTCAATGGCAAAAATCAATGAATATTGTAAATGCACAAACAGTAATATCTCCACATTGCAAGGTGCAATTCTGAAATTTTTTGCTTTTTCCTGCTAATCCTAGCATGATAAAGAAGATTCAAAGAGAGTGAGATGCCAGCTCCTTTCATTCAGTCAGTAGCTTCAAACATTTCTGGACGTTTTTCAATGGCAAAAATCAATGAATATTGTAAATGCACAAACAGTAATATCTCCACATTGCAAGGTGCAATTCTGAAATTTTTTGCTTTTTCCTGCTAATCCTAGCATGATAAAGAAGATTCAAAGAGAGTGAGATGCCAGCTCCTTTCATTGTCAGTAGCTTCAAACATTTCTGGTATATGAAAAACATGTTTTTCAATGGCAAAAATCAATGAATATTGTAAATGCACAAACAGTAATATCTCCACATTGCAAGGTGCAATTCTGAAATTTTTTGCTTTTTCCTGCTAATCCTAGCATGATAAAGAAGATTCAAAGAGAGTGAGATGCCAGCTCCTTTCATTCAGTCAGTAGCTTCAAACATTTCTGGTAAATGAAAAACATGTTTTTCAATGGCAAAAATCAATGAATATTGTAAATGCACAAACAGTAATATCTCCACATTGCAAGGTGCAATTCTGAAATTTTTTGCTTTTTCCTGCTAATCCTAGCATGATAAAGAAGATTCAAAGAGAGTGAGATGCCAGCTCCTTTCATTCAGTCAGTAACTTCAAACATTTCTGGACGTTTTTCAATGGCAAAAATCAATGAATATTGTAAATGCACAAACAGTAATATCTCCACATTGCAAGGTGCAATTCTGAATTTTTTTGCTTTTTCCTGCTAATCCTAGCATGATAAAGAAGATTCAAAGAGAGTGAGATGCCAGCTCCTTTCATTCAGTCAGTAGCTTCAAACATTTCTGGTATATGAAAAACATGTTTTTCAATGGCAAAAATCAATGAATATTGTAAATGCACAAACAGTAATATCTCCACATTGCAAGGTGCAATTCTGAAATTTTTTGCTTATTCCTGCTAATCCTAGCATGATAAAGAAGATTCAAAGAGAGTGAGATGCCAGCTCCTTTCATTCAGTCAGTAGCTTCAAACATTTCTGGTATATGAAAAACATGTTTTTCAATGGCAAAAATCAATGAATATTGTAAATGCACAAACAGTAATATCTCCACATTGCAAGGTGCAATTCTGAAATTTTTTGCTTTTTCCTGCTAATCCTAGCATGATAAAGAAGATTCAAAGAGAGTGAGATGCCAGCTCCTTTCATTCAGTCAGTAGCTTCAAACATTTCTGGTATATGAAAAACATGTTTTTCAATGGCAAAAATCAATGAATATTGTAAATGCACAAACAATAATATCTCCACATTGCAAGGTGCAATTCTGAAATTTTTTGCTTTTTCCTGTTAATCCTAGCATGATAAAGAAGATTCAAAGAGAGTGAGATGCCAGCTCCTTTCATTCAGTCAGTAGCTTCAAACATTTCTGGACGTTTTTCAATGGCAAAAATCAATGAATATTGTAAATGCACAAACAGTAATATCTCCACATTGCAAGGTGCAATTCTGAAATTTTTTGCTTTTTCCTGTTAATCCTAGCATGATAAAGAAGATTCAAAGAGAGTGAGATGCCAGCTCCTTTCATTCAGTCAGTAGCTTCAAACATTTCTGGTATATGAAAAACGTTTTTCAATGGCAAAAATCAATGAATATTGTAAATGCACAAACAGTAATATCTCCACATTGCAAGGTGCAATTCTGAAATTTTTTGCTTTTTCCTGCTAATCCTAGCATGATAAAGAAGATTCAAAGAGAGTGAGATGCCAGCTCCTTTCATTCAGTCAGTAGCTTCAAACATTTCTGGACGTTTTTCAATGGCAAAAATCAATGAATATTGTAAATGCACAAACAGTAATATCTCCACATTGCAAGGTGCAATTCTGAAATTTTTTGCTTTTTCCTGCTAATCCTAGCATGATAAAGAAGATTCAAAGAGAGTGAGATGCCAGCTCCTTTCATTCAGTCAGTAGCTTCAAACATTTCTGGTAAATGAAAAACATGTTTTTCAATGGCAAAAATCAATGAATATTGTAAATGCACAAACAGTAATATCTCCACATTGCAAGGTGCAATTCTGAAATTTTTTGCTTTTTCCTGCTAATCCTAGCATGATAAAGAAGATTCAAAGAGAGTGAGATGCCAGCTCCTTTCATTCAGTCAGTAACTTCAAACATTTCTGGACGTTTTTCAATGGCAAAAATCAATGAATATTGTAAATGCACAAACAGTAATATCTCCACATTGCAAGGTGCAATTCTGAATTTTTTTGCTTTTTCCTGCTAATCCTAGCATGATAAAGAAGATTCAAAGAGAGTGAGATGCCAGCTCCTTTCATTCAGTCAGTAGCTTCAAACATTTCTGGTATATGAAAAACATGTTTTTCAATGGCAAAAATCAATGAATATTGTAAATGCACAAACAGTAATATCTCCACATTGCAAGGTGCAATTCTGAAATTTTTTGCTTATTCCTGCTAATCCTAGCATGATAAAGAAGATTCAAAGAGAGTGAGATGCCAGCTCCTTTCATTCAGTCAGTAGCTTCAAACATTTCTGGTATATGAAAAACATGTTTTTCAATGGCAAAAATCAATGAATATTGTAAATGCACAAACAGTAATATCTCCACATTGCAAGGTGCAATTCTGAAATTTTTTGCTTTTTCCTGCTAATCCTAGCATGATAAAGAAGATTCAAAGAGAGTGAGATGCCAGCTCCTTTCATTCAGTCAGTAGCTTCAAACATTTCTGGTAAATGAAAAACATGTTTTTCAATGGCAAAAATCAATGAATATTGTAAATGCACAAACAGTAATATCTCCACATTGCAAGGTGCAATTCTGAAATTTTTTGCTTTTTCCTGCTAATCCTAGCATGATAAAGAAGATTCAAAGAGAGTGAGATGCCAGCTCCTTTCATTCAGTCAGTAACTTCAAACATTTCTGGACGTTTTTCAATGGCAAAAATCAATGAATATTGTAAATGCACAAACAGTAATATCTCCACATTGCAAGGTGCAATTCTGAATTTTTTTGCTTTTTCCTGCTAATCCTAGCATGATAAAGAAGATTCAAAGAGAGTGAGATGCCAGCTCCTTTCATTCAGTCAGTAGCTTCAAACATTTCTGGTATATGAAAAACATGTTTTTCAATGGCAAAAATCAATGAATATTGTAAATGCACAAACAGTAATATCTCCACATTGCAAGGTGCAATTCTGAAATTTTTTGCTTATTCCTGCTAATCCTAGCATGATAAAGAAGATTCAAAGAGAGTGAGATGCCAGCTCCTTTCATTCAGTCAGTAGCTTCAAACATTTCTGGTATATGAAAAACATGTTTTTCAATGGCAAAAATCAATGAATATTGTAAATGCACAAACAGTAATATCTCCACATTGCAAGGTGCAATTCTGAAATTTTTTGCTTTTTCCTGCTAATCCTAGCATGATAAAGAAGATTCAAAGAGAGTGAGATGCCAGCTCCTTTCATTCAGTCAGTAGCTTCAAACATTTCTGGTATATGAAAAACATGTTTTTCAATGGCAAAAATCAATGAATATTGTAAATGCACAAACAATAATATCTCCACATTGCAAGGTGCAATTCTGAAATTTTTTGCTTTTTCCTGTTAATCCTAGCATGATAAAGAAGATTCAAAGAGAGTGAGATGCCAGCTCCTTTCATTCAGTCAGTAGCTTCAAACATTTCTGGACGTTTTTCAATGGCAAAAATCAATGAATATTGTAAATGCACAAACAGTAATATCTCCACATTGCAAGGTGCAATTCTGAAATTTTTTGCTTTTTCCTGTTAATCCTAGCATGATAAAGAAGATTCAAAGAGAGTGAGATGCCAGCTCCTTTCATTCAGTCAGTAGCTTCAAACATTTCTGGTATATGAAAAACGTTTTTCAATGGCAAAAATCAATGAATATTGTAAATGCACAAACAGTAATATCTCCACATTGCAAGGTGCAATTCTGAAATTTTTTGCTTTTTCCTGCTAATCCTAGCATGATAAAGAAGATTCAAAGAGAGTGAGATGCCAGCTCCTTTCATTCAGTCAGTAGCTTCAAACATTTCTGGACGTTTTTCAATGGCAAAAATCAATGAATATTGTAAATGCACAAACAGTAATATCTCCACATTGCAAGGTGCAATTCTGAAATTTTTTGCTTTTTCCTGCTAATCCTAGCATGATAAAGAAGATTCAAAGAGAGTGAGATGCCAGCTCCTTTCATTCAGTCAGTAGCTTCAAACATTTCTGGACGTTTTTCAATGGCAAAAATCAATGAATATTGTAAATGCACAAACAGTAATATCTCCACATTGCAAGGTGCAATTCTGAAATTTTTTGCTTTTTCCTGCTAATCCTAGCATGATAAAGAAGATTCAAAGAGAGTGAGATGCCAGCTCCTTTCATTCAGTCAGTAGCTTCAAACATTTCTGGACGTTTTTCAATGGCAAAAATCAATGAATATTGTAAATGCACAAACAGTAATATCTCCACATTGCAAGGTGCAATTCTGAAATTTTTTGCTTTTTCCTGCTAATCCTAGCATGATAAAGAAGATTCAAAGAGAGTGAGATGCCAGCTCCTTTCATTCAGTCAGTAGCTTCAAACATTTCTGGTATATGAAAAACATGTTTTTCAATGGCAAAAATCAATGAATATTGTAAATGCACAAACAGTAATATCTCCACATTGCAAGGTGCAATTCTGAAATTTTTTGCTTTTTCCTGCTAATCCTAGCATGATAAAGAAGATTCAAAGAGAGTGAGATGCCAGCTCCTTTCATTCAGTCAGTAGCTTCAAACATTTCTGGACGTTTTTCAATGGCAAAAATCAATGAATATTGTAAATGCACAAACAGTAATATCTCCACATTGCAAGGTGCAATTCTGAAATTTTTTGCTTTTTCCTGTTAATCCTAGCATGATAAAGAAGATTCAAAGAGAGTGAGATGCCAGCTCCTTTCATTCAGTCAGTAGCTTCAAACATTTCTGGTATATGAAAAACATGTTTTTCAATGGCAAAAATCAATGAATATTGTAAATGCACAAACAGTAATATCTCCACATTGCAAGGTGCAATTCTGAAATTTTTTGCTTTTTCCTGCTAATCCTAGCATGATAAAGAAGATTCAAAGAGAGTGAGATGCCAGCTCCTTTCATTCAGTCAGTAGCTTCAAACATTTCTGGACGTTTTTCAATGGCAAAAATCAATGAATATTGTAAATGCACAAACAGTAATATCTCCACATTGCAAGGTGCAATTCTGAAATTTTTTGCTTTTTCCTGTTAATCCTAGCATGATAAAGAAGATTCAAAGAGAGTGAGATGCCAGCTCCTTTCATTCAGTCAGTGGCTTCAAACATTTCTGGTATATGAAAAACATGTTTTTCAATGGCAAAAATCAATGAATATTGTAAATGCACAAACAGTAATATCTCCACATTGCAAGGTGCAATTCTGAAATTTTTTGCTTTTTCCTGTTAATCCTAGCATGATAAAGAAGATTCAAAGAGAGTGAGATGCCAGCTCCTTTCATTCAGTCAGTAGCTTCAAACATTTCTGGTATATGAAAAACTTGTTTTTCAATGGCAAAAATCAATGAATATTGTAAATGCACAAACAGTAATATCTCCACATTGCAAGGTGCAATTCTGAAATTTTTTGCTTTTTCCTGCTAATCCTAGCATGATAAAGAAGATTCAAAGAGAGTGAGATGCCAGCTCCTTTCATTCAGTCAGTAGCTTCAAACATTTCTGGACGTTTTTCAATGGCAAAAATCAATGAATATTGTAAATGCACAAACAGTAATATCTCCACATTGCAAGGTGCAATTCTGAAATTTTTTGCTTTTTCCTGTTAATCCTAGCATGATAAAGAAGATTCAAAGAGAGTGAGATGCCAGCTCCGTTCATTCAGTCAGTAGCTTCAAACATTTCTGGTATATGAAAAACATGTTTTTCAATGGCAAAAATCAATGAATATTGTAAATGCACAAACAGTAATATCTCCACATTGCAAGGTGCAATTCTGAAATTTTTTGCTTTTTCCTGCTAATCCTAGCATGATAAAGAAGATTCAAAGAGAGTGAGATGCCAGCTCCTTTCATTCAGTCAGTAGCTTCAAACATTTCTGGTATATGAAAAACATGTTTTTCAATGGCAAAAATCAATGAATATTGTAAATGCACAAACAGTAATATCTCCACATTGCAAGGTGCAATTCTGAAATTTTTTGCTTTTTCCTGTTAATCCTAGCATGATAAAGAAGATTCAAAGAGAGTGAGATGCCAGCTCCTTTCATTCAGACAGTAGCTTCAAACATTTCTGGTATATGAAAAACGTTTTTCAATGGCAAAAATCAATGAATATTGTAAATGCACAAACAGTAATATCTCCACATTGCAAGGTGCAATTCTGAAATTTTTTGCTTTTTCCTGCTAATCCTAGCATGATAAAGAAGATTCAAAGAGAGTGAGATGCCAGCTCCTTTCATTCAGTCAGTAGCTTCAAACATTTCTGGACGTTTTTCAATGGCAAAAATCAATGAATATTGTAAATGCACAAACAGTAATATCTCCACATTGCAAGGTGCAATTCTGAAATTTTTTGCTTTTTCCTGCTAATCCTAGCATGATAAAGAAGATTCAAAGAGAGTGAGATGCCAGCTCCTTTCATTCAGTCAGTAGCTTCAAACATTTCTGGTATATGAAAAACATGTTTTTCAATGGCAAAAATCAATGAATATTGTAAATGCACAAACAGTAATATCTCCACATTGCAAGGTGCAATTCTGAAATTTTTTGCTTTTTCCTGCTAATCCTAGCATGATAAAGAAGATTCAAAGAGAGTGAGATGCCAGCTCCTTTCATTCAGTCAGTAGCTTCAAACATTTCTGGTATATGAAAAACATGTTTTTCAATGGCAAAAATCAATGAATATTGTAAATGCACAAACAGTAATATCTCCACATTGCAAGGTGCAATTCTGAAATTTTTAGCTTTTTCCTGTTAATCCTAGCATGATAAAGAAGATTCAAAGAGAGTGAGATGCCAGCTCCTTTCATTCAGTCAGTAGCTTCAAACATTTCTGGACGTTTTTCAATGGCAAAAATCAATGAATATTGTAAATGCACAAACAGTAATATCTCCACATTGCAAGGTGCAATTCTGAAATTTTTTGCTTTTTCCTGTTAATCCTAGCATGATAAAGAAGATTCAAAGAGAGTGAGATGCCAGCTCCTTTCATTCAGTCAGTAGCTTCAAACATTTCTGGTATATGAAAAACATGTTTTTCAATGGCAAAAATCAATGAATATTGTAAATGCACAAACAGTAATATCTCCACATTGCAAGGTGCAATTCTGAAATTTTTAGCTTTTTCCTGTTAATCCTAGCATGATAAAGAAGATTCAAAGAGAGTGAGATGCCAGCTCCTTTCATTCAGTCAGTAGCTTCAAACATTTCTGGATGTTTTTCAATGGCAAAAATCAATGAATATTGTAAATGCACAAACAGTAATATCTCCACATTGCAAGGTGCAATTCTGAAATTTTTTGCTTTTTCCTGTTAATCCTGGCATGATAAAGAAGATTCAAAGAGAGTGAGATGCCAGCTCCTTTCATTCAGTCAGTAGCTTCAAACATTTCTGGTATATGAAAAACGTTTTTCAATGGCAAAAATCAATGAATATTGTAAATGCACAAACAGTAATATCTCCACATTGCAAGGTGCAATTCTGAAATTTTTTGCTTTTTCCTGCTAATCCTAGCATGATAAAGAAGATTCAAAGAGAGTGAGATGCCAGCTCCTTTCATTCAGTCAGTAGCTTCAAACATTTCTGGACGTTTTTCAATGGCAAAAATCAATGAATATTGTAAATGCACAAACAGTAATATCTCCACAGTGCAAGGTGCAATTCTGAAATTTTTTGCTTTTTCCTGCTAATCCTAGCATGATAAAGAAGATTCAAAGAGAGTGAGATGCCAGCTCCTTTCATTCAGTCAGTAGCTTCAAACATTTCTGGTATATGAAAAACATGTTTTTCAATGGCAAAAATCAATGAATATTGTAAATGCACAAACAGTAATATCTCCACATTGCAAGGTGCAATTCTGAAATTTTTTGCTTTTTCCTGCTAATCCTAGCATGATAAAGAAGATTCAAAGAGAGTGAGATGCCAGCTCCTTTCATTCAGTCAGTAGCTTCAAACATTTCTGGACGTTTTTCAATGGCAAAAATCAATGAATATTGTAAATGCACAAACAGTAATATCTCCACATTGCAAGGTGCAATTCTGAAATTTTTTGCTTTTTCCTGCTAATCCTAGCATGATAAAGAAGATTCAAAGAGAGTGAGATGCCAGCTCCTTTCATTCAGTCAGTAGCTTCAAACATTTCTGGTATATGAAAAACATGTTTTTCAATGGCAAAAATCAATGAATATTGTAAATGCACAAACAGTAATATCTCCACATTGCAAGGTGCAATTCTGAAATTTTTTGCTTTTTCCTGCTAATCCTAGCATGATAAAGAAGATTCAAAGAGAGTGAGATGCCAGCTCCTTTCATTCAGTCAGTAGCTTCAAACATTTCTGGACGTTTTTCAATGGCAAAAATCAATGAATATTGTAAATGCACAAACAGTAATATCTCCACATTGCAAGGTGCAATTCTGAAATTTTTTGCTTTTTCCTGTTAATCCTAGCATGATAAAGAAGATTCAAAGAGAGTGAGATGCCAGCTCCTTTCATTCAGTCAGTAGCTTCAAACATTTCTGGTATATGAAAAACATGTTTTTCAATGGCAAAAATCAATGAATATTGTAAATGCACAAACAGTAATATCTCCACATTGCAAGGTGCAATTCTGAAATTTTTTGCTTTTTCCTGCTAATCCTAGCATGATAAAGAAGATTCAAAGAGAGTGAGATGCCAGCTCCTTTCATTCAGTCAGTAGCTTCAAACATTTCTGGTATATGAAAAACATGTTTTTCAATGGCAAAAATCAATGAATATTGTAAATGCACAAACAGTAATATCTCCACATTGCAAGGTGCAATTCAGAAATTTTTTGCTTTTTCCTGCTAATCCTAGCATGATAAAGAAGATTCAAAGAGAGTGAGATGCCAGCTCCTTTCATTGTCAGTAGCTTCAAACATTTCTGGACGTTTTTCAATGGCAAAAATCAATGAATATTGTAAATGCACAAACAGTAATATCTCCACATTGCAAGGTGCAATTCTGAAATTTTTTGCTTTTTCCTGTTAATCCTAGCATGATAAAGAAGATTCAAAGAGAGTGAGATGCCAGCTCCTTTCATTCAGTCAGTAGCTTCAAACATTTCTCATATATGAAAAACATGTTTTTCAATGGCAAAAATCAATGAATATTGTAAATGCACAAACAGTAATATCTCCACATTGCAAGGTGCAATTCTGAAATTTTTTGCTTTTTCCTGCTAATCCTAGCATGATAAAGAAGATTCAAAGAGAGTGAGATGCCAGCTCCTTTCATTCAGTCAGTAGCTTCAAACATTTCTGGACGTTTTTCAATGGCAAAAATCAATGAATATTGTAAATGCACAAACAGTAATATCTCCACATTGCAAGGTGCAATTCTGAAATTTTTTGCTTTTTCCTGTTAATCCTAGCATGATAAAGAAGATTCAAAGAGAGTGAGATGCCAGCTCCTTTCATTCAGTCAGTAGCTTCAAACATTTCTGGTATATGAAAAACATGTTTTTCAATGGCAAAAATCAATGAATATTGTAAATGCACAAACAGTAATATCTCCACATTGCAAGGTGCAATTCTGAAATTTTTTGCTTTTTCCTGCTAATCCTAGCATGATAAAGAAGATTCAAAGAGAGTGAGATGCCAGCTCCTTTCATTCAGTCAGTAGCTTCAAACATTTCTGGTATATGAAAAACATGTTTTTCAATGGCAAAAATCAATGAATATTGTAAATGCACAAACAGTAATATCTCCACATTGCAAGGTGCAATTCTGAAATTTTTTGCTTTTTCCTGCTAATCCTAGCATGATAAAGAAGATTCAAAGAGAGTGAGATGCCAGCTCCTTTCATTCAGTCAGTAGCTTCAAACATTTCTGGTATATGAAAAACATGTTTCTCAATGGCAAAAATCAATGAATATTGTAAATGCACAAACAGTAATATCTCCACATTGCAAGGTGCAATTCTGAAATTTTTAGCTTTTTCCTGTTAATCCTAGCATGATAAAGAAGATTCAAAGAGAGTGAGATGCCAGCTCCTTTCATTCAGTCAGTAGCTTCAAACATTTCTGGACGTTTTTCAATGGCAAAAATCAATGAATATTGTAAATGCACAAACAGTAATATCTCCACATTGCAAGGTGCAATTCAGAAATTTTTTGCTTTTTCCTGCTAATCCTAGCATGATAAAGAAGATTCAAAGAGAGTGAGATGCCAGCTCCTTTCATTGTCAGTAGCTTCAAACATTTCTGGACGTTTTTCAATGGCAAAAATCAATGAATATTGTAAATGCACAAACAGTAATATCTCCACATTGCAAGGTGCAATTCTGAAATTTTTTGCTTTTTCCTGTTAATCCTAGCATGATAAAGAAGATTCAAAGAGAGTGAGATGCCAGCTCCTTTCATTCAGTCAGTAGCTTCAAACATTTCTCATATATGAAAAACATGTTTTTCAATGGCAAAAATCAATGAATATTGTAAATGCACAAACAGTAATATCTCCACATTGCAAGGTGCAATTCTGAAATTTTTTGCTTTTTCCTGCTAATCCTAGCATGATAAAGAAGATTCAAAGAGAGTGAGATGCCAGCTCCTTTCATTCAGTCAGTAGCTTCAAACATTTCTGGACGTTTTTCAATGGCAAAAATCAATGAATATTGTAAATGCACAAACAGTAATATCTCCACATTGCAAGGTGCAATTCTGAAATTTTTTGCTTTTTCCTGTTAATCCTAGCATGATAAAGAAGATTCAAAGAGAGTGAGATGCCAGCTCCTTTCATTCAGTCAGTAGCTTCAAACATTTCTGGTATATGAAAAACATGTTTTTCAATGGCAAAAATCAATGAATATTGTAAATGCACAAACAGTAATATCTCCACATTGCAAGGTGCAATTCTGAAATTTTTTGCTTTTTCCTGCTAATCCTAGCATGATAAAGAAGATTCAAAGAGAGTGAGATGCCAGCTCCTTTCATTCAGTCAGTAGCTTCAAACATTTCTGGTATATGAAAAACATGTTTTTCAATGGCAAAAATCAATGAATATTGTAAATGCACAAACAGTAATATCTCCACATTGCAAGGTGCAATTCTGAAATTTTTTGCTTTTTCCTGCTAATCCTAGCATGATAAAGAAGATTCAAAGAGAGTGAGATGCCAGCTCCTTTCATTCAGTCAGTAGCTTCAAACATTTCTGGTATATGAAAAACATGTTTCTCAATGGCAAAAATCAATGAATATTGTAAATGCACAAACAGTAATATCTCCACATTGCAAGGTGCAATTCTGAAATTTTTAGCTTTTTCCTGTTAATCCTAGCATGATAAAGAAGATTCAAAGAGAGTGAGATGCCAGCTCCTTTCATTCAGTCAGTAGCTTCAAACATTTCTGGACGTTTTTCAATGGCAAAAATCAATGAATATTGTAAATGCACAAACAGTAATATCTCCACATTGCAAGGTGCAATTCTGAAATTTTTTGCTTTTTCCTGTTAATCCTAGCATGATAAAGAAGATTCAAAGAGAGTGAGATGCCAGCTCCTTTCATTCAGTCAGTAGCTTCAAACATTTCTGGTATATGAAAAACATGTTTTTCAATGGCAAAAATCAATGAATATTGTAAATGCACAAACAGTAATATCTCCACATTGCAAGGTGCAATTCTGAAATTTTTTGCTTTTTCCTGCTAATCCTAGCATGATAAAGAAGATTCAAAGAGAGTGAGATGCCAGCTCCTTTCATTCAGTCAGTAGCTTCAAACATTTCTGGTATGAAAAACATGTTTTTCAATGGCAAAAATCAATGAATATTGTAAATGCACAAACAGTAATATCTCCACATTGCAAGGTGCAATTCTGAAATTTTTAGCTTTTTCCTGTTAATCCTAGCATGATAAAGAAGATTCAAAGACAGTGAGATGCCAGCTCCTTTCATTCAGTCAGTAGCTTCAAACATTTCTGGACGTTTTTCAATGGCAAAAATCAATGAATATTGTAAATGCACAAACAGTAATATCTCCACATTGCAAGGTGCAATTCTGAAATTTTTTGCTTTTTCCTGTTAATCCTAGCATGATAAAGAAGATTCCAAGAGAGTGAGATGCCAGCTCCTTTCATTCAGTCAGTAGCTTCAAACATTTCTGGTATATGAAAAACATGTTTTTCAATGGCAAAAATCAATGAATATTGTAAATGCACAAACAGTAATATCTCCACATTGCAAGGTGCAATTCTGAAATTTTTTGCTTTTTCCTGCTAATCCTAGCATGATAAAGAAGATTCAAAGAGAGTGAGATGCCAGCTCCTTTCATTCAGTCAGTAGCTTCAATCATTTCTGGTATGAAAAACATGTTTTTCAATGGCAAAAATCAATGAATATTGTAAATGCACAAACAGTAATATCTCCACATTGCAAGGTGCAATTCTGAAATTTTTAGCTTTTTCCTGTTAATCCTAGCATGATAAAGAAGATTCAAAGAGAGTGAGATGCCAGCTCCTTTCATTCAGTCAGTAGCTTCAAACATTTCTGGACGTTTTTCAATGGCAAAAATCAATGAATATTGTAAATGCACAAACAGTAATATCTCCACATTGCAAGGTGCAATTCTGAAATTTTTTGCTTTTTCCTGTTAATCCTAGCATGATAAAGAAGATTCAAAGAGAGTGAGATGCCAGCTCCTTTCATTCAGTCTGTAGCTTCAAACATTTCTGGTATATGAAAAACATGTTTTTCAATGGCAAAAATCAATGAATATTGTAAATGCACAAACAGTAATATCTCCACATTGCAAGGTGCAATTCTGAAATTTTTTGCTTTTTCCTGCTAATCCTAGCATGATAAAGAAGATTCAAAGAGAGTGAGATGCCAGCTCCTTTCATTCAGTCAGTAGCTTCAAACATTTCTGGTATATGAAAAACATGTTTTTCAATGGCAAAAATCAATGAATATTGTAAATGCACAAACAGTAATATCTCCACATTGCAAGGTGCAGTTCTGAAATTTTTTGCTTTTTCCTGTTAATCCTAGCATGATAAAGAAGATTCAAAGACAGTGAGATGCCAGCTCCTTTCATTCAGTCAGTAGCTTCAAACATTTCTGGACGTTTTTCAATGGCAAAAATCAATGAATATTGTAAATGCACAAACAGTAATATCTCCACATTGCAAGGTGCAATTCTGAAATTTTTTGCTTTTTCCTGTTAATCCTAGCATGATAAAGAAGATTCCAAGAGAGTGAGATGCCAGCTCCTTTCATTCAGTCAGTAGCTTCAAACATTTCTGGTATATGAAAAACATGTTTTTCAATGGCAAAAATCAATGAATATTGTAAATGCACAAACAGTAATATCTCCACATTGCAAGGTGCAATTCTGAAATTTTTTGCTTTTTCCTGCTAATCCTAGCATGATAAAGAAGATTCAAAGAGAGTGAGATGCCAGCTCCTTTCATTCAGTCAGTAGCTTCAAACATTTCTGGTATATGAAAAACATGTTTTTCAATGGCAAAAATCAATGAATATTGTAAATGCACAAACAGTAATATCTCCACATTGCAAGGTGCAATTCTGAAATTTTTAGCTTTTTCCTGTTAATCCTAGCATGATAAAGAAGATTCAAAGAGAGTGAGATGCCAGCTCCTTTCATTCAGTCAGTAGCTTCAAACATTTCTGGACGTTTTTCAATGGCAAAAATCAATGAATATTGTAAATGCACAAACAGTAATATCTCCACATTGCAAGGTGCAATTCTGAAATTTTTTGCTTTTTCCTGTTAATCCTAGCATGATAAAGAAGATTCAAAGAGAGTGAGATGCCAGCTCCTTTCATTCAGTCAGTAGCTTCAAACATTTCTGGTATATGAAAAACGTTTTTCAATGGCAAAAATCAATGAATATTGTAAATGCACAAACAGTAATATCTCCACATTGCAAGGTGCAATTCTGAAATTTTTTGCCTTTTCCTGCTAATCCTAGCATGATAAAGAAGATTCAAAGAGAGTGAGATGCCAGCTCCTTTCATTCAGTCAGTAGCTTCAAACATTTCTGGACGTTTTTCAATGGCAAAAATCAATGAATATTGTAAATGCACAAACAGTAATATCTCCACATTGCAAGGTGCAATTCTGAAATTTTTTGCTTTTTCCTGCTAATCCTAGCATGATAAAGAAGATTCAAAGAGAGTGAGATGCCAGCTCCTTTCATTCAGTCAGTAGCTTCAAACATTTCTGGTATATGAAAAACATGTTTTTCAATGGCAAAAATCAATGAATATTGTAAATGCACAAACAGTAATATCTCCACATTGCAAGGTGCAATTCTGAAATTTTTTGCTTTTTCCTGCTAATCCTAGCATGATAAAGAAGATTCAAAGAGAGTGAGATGCCAGCTCCTTTCATTCAGTCAGTAGCTTCAAACATTTCTGGACATTTTTCAATGGCAAAAATCAATGAATATTGTAAATGCACAAACAGTAATATCTCCACATTGCAAGGTGCAATTCTGAAATTTTTTGCTTTTTCCTGCTAATCCTAGCATGATAAAGATTCAAAGAGAGTGAGATGCCAGCTCCTTTCATTCAGTCAGTAGCTTCAAACATTTCTGGTATATGAAAAACATGTTTTTCAATGGCAAAAATCAATGAATATTGTAAATGCACAAACAGTAATATCTCCACATTGCAAGGTGCAATTCTGAAATTTTTTGCTTTTTCCTGCTAATCCTAGCATGATAAAGAAGATTCAAAGAGAGTGAGATGCCAGCTCCTTTCATTCAGTCAGTAGCTTCAAACATTTCTGGACGTTTTTCAATGGCAAAAATCAATGAATATTGTAAATGCACAAACAGTAATATCTCCACATTGCAAGGTGCAATTCTGAAATTTTTTGCTTTTTCCTGTTAATCCTAGCATGATAAAGAAGATTCAAAGAGCGTGAGATGCCAGCTCCTTTCATTCAGTCAGTAGCTTCAAACATTTCTGGTATATGAAAAACATGTTTTTCAATGGCAAAAATCAATGAATATTGTAAATGCACAAACAGTAATATCTCCACATTGCAAGGTGCAATTCTGAAATTTTTTGCTTTTTCCTGCTAATCCTAGCATGATAAAGAAGATTCAAAGAGAGTGAGATGCCAGCTCCTTTCATTCAGTCAGTAGCTTCAAACATTTCTGGTATATGAAAAACATGTTTTTCAATGGCAAAAATCAATGAATATTGTAAATGCACAAACAGTAATATCTCCACATTGCAAGGTGCAATTCTGAAATTTTTTGCTTTTTCCTGTTAATCCTAGCATGATAAAGAAGATTCAAAGAGAGTGAGATGCCAGCTCCTTTCATTCAGTCAGTAGCTTCAAAGATTTCTGGTATATGAAAAACATGTTTTTCAATGGCAAAAATCAATGAATATTGTAAATGCACAAACAGTAATATCTCCACATTGCAAGGTGCAATTCTGAAATTTTTTGCTTTTTCCTGCTAATCCTAGCATGATAAAGAAGATTCAAAGAGAGTGAGATGCCAGCTCCTTTCATTCAGTCAGTAGCTTCAAACATTTCTGGTATATGAAAAACATGTTTTTCAATGGCAAAAATCAATGAATATTGTAAATGCACAAACAGTAATATCTCCACATTGCAAGGTGCAATTCTGAAATTTTTTGCTTTTTCCTGCTAATCCTAGCATGATAAAGAAGATTCAAAGAGAGTGAGATGCCAGCTCCTTTCATTCAGTCAGTAGCTTCAAACATTTCTGGACGTTTTTCAATGGCAAAAATCAATGAATATTGTAAATGCACAAACAGTAATATCTCCACATTGCAAGGTGCAATTCTGAAATTTTTTGCTTTTTCCTGTTAATCCTAGCATGATAAAGAAGATTCAAAGAGAGTGAGATGCCAGCTCCTTTCATTCAGTCAGTAGCTTCAAACATTTCTGGTATATGAAAAACATGTTTTTCAATGGCAAAAATCAATGAATATTGTAAATGCACAAACAGTAATATCTCCACATTGCAAGGTGCAATTCTGAAATTTTTTGCTTTTTCCTGCTAATCCTAGCATGATAAAGATTCAAAGACAGTGAGATGCCAGCTCCTTTCATTCAGTCAGTAGCTTCAAACATTTCTGGACGTTTTTCAATGGCAAAAATCAATGAATATTGTAAATGCACAAACAGTAATATCTCCACATTGCAAGGTGCAATTCTGAAATTTTTTGCTTTTTCCTGCTAATCCTAGCATGATAAAGAAGATTCAAAGAGAGTGAGATGCCAGCTCCTTTCATTCAGTCAGTAGCTTCAAACATTTCTGGTATATGAAAAACATGTTTTTCAATGGCTAAAATCAATGAATATTGTAAATGCACAAACAGTAATATCTCCACATTGCAAGGTGCAATTCTGAAATTTTTTGCTTTTTCCTGCTAATCCTAGCATGATAAAGAAGATTCAAAGAGAGTGAGATGCCAGCTCCTTTCATTCAGTGAGTAGCTTCAAACATTTCTGGACGTTTTTCAATGGCAAAAATCAATGAATATTGTAAATGCACAAGCAGTAATATCTCCACATTGCAAGGTGCAATTCTGAAATTTTTTGCTTTTTCCTGTTAATCCTAGCATGATAAAGAAGATTCAAAGAGAGTGAGATGCCAGCTCCTTTCATTCAGTCAGTAGCTTCAAACATTTCTGGTATATGAAAAACGTTTTTCAATGGCAAAAATCAATGAATATTGTAAATGCACAAACAGTAATATCTCCACATTGCAAGGTGCAATTCTGAAATTTTTTGCTTTTTCCTGCTAATCCTAGCATGATAAAGAAGATTCAAAGAGAGTGAGATGCCAGCTCCTTTCATTCAGTCAGTAGCTTCAAACATTTCTGGTATATGAAAAACATGTTTTTCAATGGCAAAAATCAATGAATATTGTAAATGCACAAACAGTAATATCTCCACATTGCAAGGTGCAATTCAGAAATTTTTTGCTTTTTCCTGCTAATCCTAGCATGATAAAGAAGATTCAAAGAGAGTGAGATGCCAGCTCCTTTCATTCAGTCAGTAGCTTCAAACATTTCTGGACGTTTTTCAATGGCAAAAATCAATGAATATTGTAAATGCACAAACAGTAATATCTCCACATTGCAAGGTGCAATTCTGAAATTTTTTGCTTTTTCCTGTTAATCCTAGCATGATAAAGAAGATTCAAAGAGAGTGAGATGCCAGCTCCTTTCATTCAGTCAGTAGCTTCAAACATTTCTGGTATATGAAAAACATGTTTTTCAATGGCAAAAATCAATGAATATTGTAAATGCACAAACAGTAATATCTCCACATTGCAAGGTGCAATTCTGAAATTTTTTGCTTTTTCCTGCTAATCCTAGCATGATAAAGAAGATTCAAAGAGAGTGAGATGCCAGCTCCTTTCATTCAGTCAGTAGCTTCAAACATTTCTGGACGTTTTTCAAAGGCAAAAATCAATGAATATTGTAAATGCACAAACAGTAATATCTCCACATTGCAAGGTGCAATTCTGAAATTTTTTGCTTTTTCCTGTTAATCCTAGCATGATAAAGAAGATTCAAAGAGAGTGAGATGCCAGCTCCTTTCATTCAGTCAGTAGCTTCAAACATTTCTGGTATATGAAAAACATGTTTTTCAATGGCAAAAATCAATGAATATTGTAAATGCACAAACAGTAATATCTCCACATTGCAAGGTGCAATTCTGAAATTTTTTGCTTTTTCCTGCTAATCCTAGCATGATAAAGAAGATTCAAAGAGAGTGAGATGCCAGCTCCTTTCATTCAGTCAGTAGCTTCAAACATTTCTGGTATATGAAAAACATGTTTCTCAATGGCAAAAATCAATGAATATTGTAAATGCACAAACAGTAATATCTCCACATTGCAAGGTGCAATTCTGAAATTTTTAGCTTTTTCCTGTTAATCCTAGCATGATAAAGAAGATTCAAAGAGAGTGAGATGCCAGCTCCTTTCATTCAGTCAGTAGCTTCAAACATTTCTGGACGTTTTTCAATGGCAAAAATCAATGAATATTGTAAATGCACAAACAGTAATATCTCCACATTGCAAGGTGCAATTCTGAAATTTTTTGCTTTTTCCTGTTAATCCTAGCATGATAAAGAAGATTCAAAGAGAGTGAGATGCCAGCTCCTTTCATTCAGTCAGTAGCTTCAAACATTTCTGGTATATGAAAAACATGTTTTTCAATGGCAAAAATCAATGAATATTGTAAATGCACAAACAGTAATATCTCCACATTGCAAGGTGCAATTCTGAAATTTTTTGCTTTTTCCTGCTAATCCTAGCATGATAAAGAAGATTCAAAGAGAGTGAGATGCCAGCTCCTTTCATTCAGTCAGTAGCTTCAAACATTTCTGGTATGAAAAACATGTTTTTCAATGGCAAAAATCAATGAATATTGTAAATGCACAAACAGTAATATCTCCACATTGCAAGGTGAAATTCTGAAATTTTTATCTTTTTCCTGTTAATCCTAGCATGATAAAGAAGATTCAAAGAGAGTGAGATGCCAGCTCCTTTCATTCAGTCAGTATCTTCAAACATTTCTGGACGTTTTTCAATGGCAAAAATCAATGAATATTGTAAATGCACAAACAGTAATATCTCCACATTGCAAGGTGCAATTCTGAAATTTTTTGCTTTTTCCTGTTAATCCTAGCATGATAAAGAAGATTCAAAGAGAGTGAGATGCCAGCTCCTTTCATTCAGTCAGTAGCTTCAAACATTTCTGGTATATGAAAAACATGTTTTTCAATGGCAAAAATCAATGAATATTGTAAATGCACAAACAGTAATATCTCCACATTGCAAGGTGCAATTCTGAAATTTTTTGCTTTTTCCTGCTAATCCTAGCATGATAAAGAAGATTCAAAGAGAGTGAGATGCCAGCTCCTTTCATTCAGTCAGTAGCTTCAAACATTTCTGGTATATGAAAAACATGTTTTTCAATGGCAAAAATCAATGAATATTGTAAATGCACAAACAGTAATATCTCCACATTGCAAGGTGCAATTCTGAAATTTTTAGCTTTTTCCTGTTAATCCTAGCATGATAAAGAAGATTCAAAGACAGTGAGATGCCAGCTCCTTTCATTCAGTCAGTAGCTTCAAACATTTCTGGACGTTTTTCAATGGCAAAAATCAATGAATATTGTAAATGCACAAACAGTAATATCTCCACATTGCAAGGTGCAATTCTGAAATTTTTTGCTTTTTCCTGTTAATCCTAGCATGATAAAGAAGATTCCAAGAGAGTGAGATGCCAGCTCCTTTCATTCAGTCAGTAGCTTCAAACATTTCTGGTATATGAAAAACATGTTTTTCAATGGCAAAAATCAATGAATATTGTAAATCCACAAACAGTAATATCTCCACATTGCAAGGTGCAATTCTGAAATTTTTTGCTTTTTCCTGCTAATCCTAGCATGATAAAGAAGATTTAAAGAGAGTGAGATGACAGCTCCTTTCATTCAGTCAGTAGCTTCAAACATTTCTGGTATATGAAAAACATGTTTTTCAATGGCAAAAATCAATGAATATTGTAAATGCACAAACAGTAATATCTCCACATTGCAAGGTGCAATTCTGAAATTTTTAGCTTTTTCCTGTTAATCCTAGCATGATAAAGAAGATTCAAAGACAGTGAGATGCCAGCTCCTTTCATTCAGTCAGTAGCTTCAAACATTTCTGGACGTTTTTCAATGGCAAAAATCAATGAATATTGTAAATGCACAAACAGTAATATCTCCACATTGCAAGGTGCAATTCTGAAATTTTTTGCTTTTTCCTGTTAATCCTAGCATGATAAAGAAGATTCCAAGAGAGTGAGATGCCAGCTCCTTTCATTCAGTCAGTAGCTTCAAACATTTCTGGTATATGAAAAACATGTTTTTCAATGGCAAAAATCAATGAATATTGTAAATGCACAAACAGTAATATCTCCACATTGCAAGGTGCAATTCTGAAATTTTTTGCTTTTTCCTGCTAATCCTAGCATGATAAAGAAGATTCAAAGAGAGTGAGATGCCAGCTCCTTTCATTCAGTCAGTAGCTTCAATCATTTCTGGTATGAAAAACATGTTTTTCAATGGCAAAAATCAATGAATATTGTAAATGCACAAACAGTAATATCTCCACATTGCAAGGTGCAATTCTGAAATTTTTAGCTTTTTACTGTTAATCCTAGCATGATAAAGAAGATTCAAAGAGAGTGAGATGCCAGCTCCTTTCATTCAGTCAGTAGCTTCAAACATTTCTGGACGTTTTTCAATGGCAAAAATCAATGAATATTGTAAATGCACAAACAGTAATATCTCCACATTGCAAGGTGCAATTCTGAAATTTTTTGCTTTTTCCTGTTAATCCTAGCATGATAAAGAAGATTCAAAGAGAGTGAGATGCCAGCTCCTTTCATTCAGTCAGTAGCTTCAAACATTTCTGGTATATGAAAAACATGTTTTTCAATGGCAAAAATCAATGAATATTGTAAATGCACAAACAGTAATATCTCCACATTGCAAGGTGCAATTCTGAAATTTTTTGCTTTTTCCTGCTAATCCTAGCATGATAAAGAAGATTCAAAGAGAGTGAGATGCCAGCTCCTTTCATTCAGTCAGTAGCTCCAAACATTTCTGGTATATGAAAAACATGTTTTTCAATGGCAAAAATCAATGAATATTGTAAATGCACAAACAGTAATATCTCCACATTGCAAGGTGCAATTCTGAAATTTTTTGCTTTTTCCTGTTAATCCTAGCATGATAAAGAAGATTCAAAGACAGTGAGATGCCAGCTCCTTTCATTCAGTCAGTAGCTTCAAACATTTCTGGACGTTTTTCAATGGCAAAAATCAATGAATATTGTAAATGCACAAACAGTAATATCTCCACATTGCAAGGTGCAATTCTGAAATTTTTTGCTTTTTCCTGTTAATCCTAGCATGATAAAGAAGATTCCAAGAGAGTGAGATGCCAGCTCCTTTCATTCAGTCAGTAGCTTCAAACATTTCTGGTATATGAAAAACATGTTTTTCAATGGCAAAAATCAATGAATATTGTAAATGCACAAACAGTAATATCTCCACATTGCAAGGTGCAATTCTGAAATTTTTTGCTTTTTCCTGCTAATCCTAGCATGATAAAGAAGATTCAAAGAGAGTGAGATGCCAGCTCCTTTCATTCAGTCAGTAGCTTCAAACATTTCTGGTATATGAAAAACATGTTTTTCAATGGCAAAAATCAATGAATATTGTAAATGCACAAACAGTAATATCTCCACATTGCAAGGTGCAATTCTGAAATTTTTAGCTTTTTCCTGTTAATCCTAGCATGATAAAGAAGATTCAAAGAGAGTGAGATGCCAGCTCCTTTCATTCAGTCAGTAGCTTCAAACATTTCTGGACGTTTTTCAATGGCAAAAATCAATGAATATTGTAAATGCACAAACAGTAATATCTCCACATTGCAAGGTGCAATTCTGAAATTTTTTGCTTTTTCCTGTTAATCCTAGCATGATAAAGAAGATTCAAAGAGAGTGAGATGCCAGCTCCTTTCATTCAGTCAGTAGCTTCAAACATTTCTGGTATATGAAAAACGTTTTTCAATGGCAAAAATCAATGAATATTGTAAATGCACAAACAGTAATATCTCCACATTGCAAGGTGCAATTCTGAAATTTTTTGCCTTTTCCTGCTAATCCTAGCATGATAAAGAAGATTCAAAGAGAGTGAGATGCCAGCTCCTTTCATTCAGTCAGTAGCTTCAAACATTTCTGGACGTTTTTCAATGGCAAAAATCAATGAATATTGTAAATGCACAAACAGTAATATCTCCACATTGCAAGGTGCAATTCTGAAATTTTTTGCTTTTTCCTGCTAATCCTAGCATGATAAAGAAGATTCAAAGAGAGTGAGATGCCAGCTCCTTTCATTCAGTCAGTAGCTTCAAACATTTCTGGTATATGAAAAACATGTTTTTCAATGGCAAAAATCATTGAATATTGTAAATGCACAAACAGTAATATCTCCACATTGCAAGGTGCAATTCTGAAATTTTTCCTTTTTCCTGCTAATCCTAGCATGATAAAGAAGATTCAAAGAGAGTGAGATGCCAGCTCCTTTCATTCAGTCAGTAGCTTCAAACATTTCTGGACGTTTTTCAATGGCAAAAATCAATGAATATTGTAAATGCACAAACAGTAATATCTCCACATTGCAAGGTGCAATTCTGAAATTTTTTGCTTTTTCCTGCTAATCCTAGCATGATAAAGAAGATTCAAAGAGAGTGAGATGCCAGCTCCTTTCATTCAGTCAGTAGCTTCAAACATTTCTGGTATATGAAAAACATGTTTTTCAATGGCAAAAATCAATGAATATTGTAAATGCACAAACAGTAATATCTCCACATTGCAAGGTGCAATTCTGAAATTTTTTGCTTTTTCCTGCTAATCCTAGCATGATAAAGAAGATTCAAAGAGAGTGAGATGCCAGCTCCTTTCATTCAGTCAGTAGCTTCAAACATTTCTGGACGTTTTTCAATGGCAAAAATCAATGAATATTGTAAATGCACAAACAGTAATATCTCCACATTGCAAGGTGCAATTCTGAAATTTTTTGCTTTTTCCTGTTAATCCTAGCATGATAAAGAAGATTCAAAGAGAGTGAGATGCCAGCTCCTTTCATTCAGTCAGTAGCTTCAAACATTTCTGGTATATGAAAAACATGTTTTTCAATGGCAAAAATCAATGAATATTGTAAATGCACAAACAGTAATATCTCCACATTGCAAGGTGCAATTCTGAAATTTTTTGCTTTTTCCTGCTAATCCTAGCATGATAAAGAAGATTCAAAGAGAGTGAGATGCCAGCTCCTTTCATTCAGTCAGTAGCTTCAAACATTTCTGGTATATGAAAAACATGTTTTTCAATGGCAAAAATCAATGAATATTGTAAATGCACAAACAGTAATATCTCCACAATGCAAGGTGCAATTCAGAAATTTTTTGCTTTTTCCTGCTAATCCTAGCATGATAAAGAAGATTCAAAGAGAGTGAGATGCCAGCTCCTTTCATTCAGTCAGTAGCTTCAAACATTTCTGGTATATGAAAAACATGTTTTTCAATGGCAAAAATCAATGAATATTGTAAATGCACAAACAGTAATATCTCCACATTGCAAGGTGCAATTCTGAAATTTTTAGCTTTTTCCTGTTAATCCTAGCATGATAAAGAAGATTCAAAGAGAGTGAGATGCCAGCTCCTTTCATTCAGTCAGTAGCTTCAAACATTTCTGGTATATGAAAAACATGTTTTTCAATGGCAAAAATCAATGAATATTGTAAATGCACAAACAGTAATATCTCCACATTGCAAGGTGCAATTCTGAAATATTTTGCTTTTTCCTGCTAATCCTAGCATGATAAAGAAGATTCAAAGAGAGTGAGATGCCAGCTCCTTTCATTCAGTCAGTAGCTTCAAACATTTCTGGTATATGAAAAACATGTTTTTCAATGGCAAAAATCAATGAATATTGTAAATGCACAAACAGTAATATCTCCACATTGCAAGGTGCAATTCTGAAATTTTTTGCTTTTTCCTGCTAATCCTAGCATGATAAAGAAGATTCAAAGAGAGTGAGATGCCAGCTCCTTTCATTCAGTCAGTAGCTTCAAACATTTCTGGACGTTTTTCAATGGCAAAAATCAATGAATATTGTAAATGCACAAACAGTAATATCTCCACATTGCAAGGTGCAATTCTGAAATTTTTTGCTTTTTACTGTTAATCCTAGCATGATAAAGAAGATTCAAAGACAGTGAGATGCCAGCTCCTTTCATTCAGTCAGTAGCTTCAAACATTTCTGGACGTTTTTCAATGGCAAAAATCAATGAATATTGTAAATGCACAAACAGTAATATCTCCACATTGCAAGGTGCAATTCTGAAATTTTTTGCTTTTTCCTGTTAATCCTAGCATGATAAAGAAGATTCCAAGAGAGTGAGATGCCAGCTCCTTTCATTCAGTCAGTAGCTTCAAACATTTCTGGTATATGAAAAACATGTTTTTCAATGGCAAAAATCAATGAATATTGTAAATGCACAAACAGTAATATCTCCACATTGCAAGGTGCAATTCTGAAATTTTTTGCTTTTTCCTGCTAATCCTAGCATGATAAAGAAGATTCAAAGAGAGTGAGATGCCAGCTCCTTTCATTCAGTCAGTAGCTTCAAACATTTCTGGTATATGAAAAACATGTTTTTCAATGGCAAAAATCAATGAATATTGTAAATGCACAAACAGTAATATCTCCACATTGCAAGGTGCAATTCTGAAATTTTTAGCTTTTTCCTGTTAATCCTAGCATGATAAAGAAGATTCAAAGAGAGTGAGATGCCAGCTCCTTTCATTCAGTCAGTAGCTTCAAACATTTCTGGTATATGAAAAACATGTTTTTCAATGGCAAAAATCAATGAATATTGTAAATGCACAAACAGTAATATCTCCACATTGCAAGGTGCAATTCTGAAATTTTTTGCTTTTTCCTGTTAATCCTAGCATGATAAAGAAGATTCAAAGAGAGTGAGATGCCAGCTCCTTTCATTCAGTCAGTAGCTTCAAACATTTCTGGTATATGAAAAACGTTTTTCAATGGCAAAAATCAATGAATATTGTAAATGCACAAACAGTAATATCTCCACATTGCAAGGTGCAATTCTGAAATTTTTTGCCTTTTCCTGCTAATCCTAGCATGATAAAGAAGATTCAAAGAGAGTGAGATGCCAGCTCCTTTCATTCAGTCAGTAGCTTCAAACATTTCTGGACGTTTTTCAATGGCAAAAATCAATGAATATTGTAAATGCACAAACAGTAATATCTCCACATTGCAAGGTGCAATTCTGAAATTTTTTGCTTTTTCCTGCTAATCCTAGCATGATAAAGAAGATTCAAAGAGAGTGAGATGCCAGCTCCTTTCATTCAGTCAGTAGCTTCAAACATTTCTGGTATATGAAAAACATGTTTTTCAATGGCAAAAATCATTGAATATTGTAAATGCACAAACAGTAATATCTCCACATTGCAAGGTGCAATTCTGAAATTTTTTGCTTTTTCCTGCTAATCCTAGCATGATAAAGAAGATTCAAAGAGAGTGAGATGCCAGCTCCTTTCATTCAGTCAGTAGCTTCAAACATTTCTGGACGTTTTTCAATGGCAAAAATCAATGAATATTGTAAATGCACAAACAGTAATATCTCCACATTGCAAGGTGCAATTCTGAAATTTTTTGCTTTTTCCTGCTAATCCTAGCATGATAAAGAAGATTCAAAGAGAGTGAGATGCCAGCTCCTTTCATTCAGTCAGTAGCTTCAAACATTTCTGGTATATGAAAAACATGTTTTTCAATGGCAAAAATCAATGAATATTGTAAATGCACAAACAGTAATATCTCCACATTGCAAGGTGCAATTCTGAAATTTTTTGCTTTTTCCTGCTAATCCTAGCATGATAAAGAAGATTCAAAGAGAGTGAGATGCCAGCTCCTTTCATTCAGTCAGTAGCTTCAAACATTTCTGGACGTTTTTCAATGGCAAAAATCAATGAATATTGTAAATGCACAAACAGTAATATCTCCACATTGCAAGGTGCAATTCTGAAATTTTTTGCTTTTTCCTGTTAATCCTAGCATGATAAAGAAGATTCAAAGAGAGTGAGATGCCAGCTCCTTTCATTCAGTCAGTAGCTTCAAACATTTCTGGTATATGAAAAACATGTTTTTCAATGGCAAAAATCAATGAATATTGTAAATGCACAAACAGTAATATCTCCACATTGCAAGGTGCAATTCTGAAATTTTTTGCTTTTTCCTGCTAATCCTAGCATGATAAAGAAGATTCAAAGAGAGTGAGATGCCAGCTCCTTTCATTCAGTCAGTAGCTTCAAACATTTCTGGTATATGAAAAACATGTTTTTCAATGGCAAAAATCAATGAATATTGTAAATGCACAAACAGTAATATCTCCACAATGCAAGGTGCAATTCAGAAATTTTTTGCTTTTTCCTGCTAATCCTAGCATGATAAAGAAGATTCAAAGAGAGTGAGATGCCAGCTCCTTTCATTCAGTCAGTAGCTTCAAACATTTCTGGTATATGAAAAACATGTTTTTCAATGGCAAAAATCAATGAATATTGTAAATGCACAAACAGTAATATCTCCACATTGCAAGGTGCAATTCTGAAATTTTTTGCTTTTTCCTGTTAATCCTAGCATGATAAAGAAGATTCAAAGAGAGTGAGATGCCAGCTCCTTTCATTCAGTCAGTAGCTTCAAACATTTCTGGTATATGAAAAACATGTTTTTCAATGGCAAAAATCAATGAATATTGTAAATGCACAAACAGTAATATCTCCACATTGCAAGGTGCAATTCTGAAATATTTTGCTTTTTCCTGCTAATCCTAGCATGATAAAGAAGATTCAAAGAGAGTGAGATGCCAGCTCCTTTCATTCAGTCAGTAGCTTCAAACATTTCTGGTATATGAAAAACATGTTTTTCAATGGCAAAAATCAATGAATATTGTAAATGCACAAACAGTAATATCTCCACATTGCAAGGTGCAATTCTGAAATTTTTTGCTTTTTCCTGCTAATCCTAGCATGATAAAGAAGATTCAAAGAGAGTGAGATGCCAGCTCCTTTCATTCAGTCAGTAGCTTCAAACATTTCTGGACGTTTTTCAATGGCAAAAATCAATGAATATTGTAAATGCACAAACAGTAATATCTCCACATTGCAAGGTGCAATTCTGAAATTTTTTGCTTTTTCCTGCTAATCCTAGCATGATAAAGAAGATTCAAAGAGAGTGAGATGCCAGCTCCTTTCATTCAGTCAGTAGCTTCAAACATTTCTGGTATATGAAAAACATGTTTTTCAATGGCAAAAATCAATGAATATTGTAAATGCACAAACAGTAATATCTCCACATTGCAAGGTGCAATTCTGAAATTTTTTGCTTTTTCCTGTTAATCCTAGCATGATAAAGAAGATTCAAAGAGAGTGAGATGCCAGCTCATTTCATTCAGTCAGTAGCTTCAAACATTTCTGGTATATGAAAAACATGTTTTTCAATGGCAAAAATCAATGAATATTGTAAATGCACAAACAGTAATATCTCCACATTGCAAGGTGCAATTCTGAAATTTTTTGCTTTTTCCTGTTAATCCTAGCATGATAAAGAAGATTCAAAGAGAGTGAGATGCCAGCTCCTTTCATTCAGTCAGTAGCTTCAAACATTTCTGGTATATGAAAAACATGTTTTTCAATGGCAAAAACCAATGAATATTGTAAATGCACAAACAGTAATATCTCCACATTGCAAGGTGCAATTCTGAAATTTTTTGTTTTTCCTGCTAATCCTAGCATGATAAAGAAGATTCAAAGAGAGTGAGATGCCAGCTCCTTTCATTCAGTCAGTAGCTTCAAACATTTCTGGTATATGAAAAACATGTTTTTCAATGGCAAAAATCAATGAATATTGTAAATGCACAAACAGTAATATCTCCACATTGCAAGGTGCAATTCTGAATTTTTTTGCTTTTTCCTGCTAATCCTAGCATGATAAAGAAGATTCAAAGAGAGTGAGATGCCAGCTCCTTTCATTCAGTCAGTAGCTTCAAACATTTCTGGACGTTTTTCAATGGCAAAAATCAATGAATATTGTAAATGCACAAACAGTAATATCTCCACATTGCAAGGTGCAATTCTGAAATTTTTTGCTTTTTCCTGCTAATCCTAGCATGATAAAGAAGATTCAAAGAGAGTGAGATGCCAGCTCCTTTCATTCAGTCAGTAGCTTTAAACATTTCTGGACGTTTTTCAATGGCAAAAATCAATGAATATTGTAAATGCACAAACAGTAATATCTCCACATTGCAAGGTGCAATTCTGAAATTTTTTGCTTTTTCCTGCTAATCCTAGCATGATAAAGAAGATTCAAAGAGAGTGAGATGCCAGCTCCTTTCATTCAGTCAGTAGCTTCAAACATTTCTGGTATATGAAAAACGTTTTTCAATGGCAAAAATCAATGAATATTGTAAATGCACAAACAGTAATATCTCCACATTGCAAGGTGCAATTCTGAAATTTTTTGCTTTTTCCTGCTAATCCTAGCATGATAAAGAAGATTCAAAGAGAGTGAGATGCCAAGCTCCTTTCATTCAGTCAGTAGCTTCAAACATTTCTGGACGTTTTTCAATGGCAAAAATCAATGAATATTGTAAATGCACAAACAGTAATATCTCCACATTGCAAGGTGCAATTCTGAAATTTTTTGCTTTTTCCTGCTAATCCTAGCATGATAAAGAAGATTCAAAGAGAGTGAGATGCCAGCTCCTTTCATTCAGTCAGTAGCTTCAAACATTTCTGGTATATGAAAAACATGTTTTTCAATGGCAAAAATCAATGAATATTGTAAATGCACAAACAGTAATATCTCCACATTGCAAGGTGCAATTCTGAAATTTTTTGCTTTTTCCTGCTAATCCCAGCATGATAAAGAAGATTCAAAGAGAGTGAGATGCCAGCTCCTTTCATTCAGTCAGTAGCTTCAAACATTTCTGGACGTTTTTCAATGGCAAAAATCAATGAATATTGTAAATGCACAAACAGTAATATCTCCACATTGCAAGGTGCAATTCTGAAATTTTTTGCTTTTTCCTGTTAATCCTAGCATGAAAAAGAAGATTCAAAGAGAGTGAGATGCCAGCTCCTTTCATTCAGTCAGTAGCTTCAAACATTTCTGGTATATGAAAAACATGTTTTTCAATGGCAAAAATCAATGAATATTGTAAATGCACAAACAGTAATATCTCCACATTGCAAGGTGCAATTCTGAAATTTTTTGCTTTTTCCTGTTAATCCTAGCATGATAAAGAAGATTCAAAGAGAGTGAGATGCCAGCTCCTTTCATTCAGTCAGTAGCTTCAAACATTTCTGGACGTTTTTCAATGGCAAAAATCAATAAATATTGTAAATGCACAAACAGTAATATCTCCACATTGCAAGGTGCAATTCTGAAATTTTTTGCTTTTTCCTGCTAATCCTAGCATGATAAAGAAGATTCAAAGAGAGTGAGATGCCAGCTCCTTTCATTCAGTCAGTAGCTTCAAACATTTCTGGTATATGAAAAACATGTTTTTCAATGGCAAAAATCAATGAATATTGTAAATGAACAAACAGTAATATCTCCACATTGCAAGGTGCAATTCTGAAATTTTTTGCTTTTTCCTGCTAATCCTAGCATGATAAAGAAGATTCAAAGAGAGTGAGATGCCAGCTCCTTTCATTCAGTCAGTAGCTTCAAACATTTCTGGACGTTTTTCAATGGCAAAAATCAATGAATATTGTAAATGCACAAACAGTAATATCTCCACATTGCAAGGTGCAATTCTGAAATTTTTTGCTTTTTCCTGTTAATCCTAGCATGATAAAGAAGATTCAAAGAGAGTGAGATGCCAGCTCCTTTCATTCAGTCAGTAGCTTCAAACATTTCTGGTATATGAAAAACATGTTTTTCAATGGCAAAAATCAATGAATATTGTAAATGCACAAACAGTAATATCTCCACATTGCAAGGTGCAATTCTGAAATTTTTTGCTTTTTCCTGTTAATCCTAGCATGATAAAGAAGATTCAAAGAGAGTGAGATGCCAGCTCCTTTCATTCAGTCAGTAGCTTCAAACATTTCTGGTATATGAAAAACATGTTTTTCAATGGCAAAAATCAATGAATATTGTAAATGCACAAACAGTAATATCTCCACATTGCAAGGTGCAATTCTGAAATTTTTTGCTTTTTCCTGCTAATCCTAGCATGATAAAGAAGATTCAAAGAGAGTGAGATGCCAGCTCCTTTCATTCAGTCAGTAGCTTCAAACATTTCTGGTATATGAAAAACATGTTTTTCAATGGCAAAAATCAATGAATATTGTAAATGCACAAACAGTAATATCTCCACATTGCAAGGTGCAATTCTGAAATATTTTGCTTTTTCCTGCTAATCCTAGCATGATAAAGAAGATTCAAAAAGAGTGAGATGCCAGCTCCTTTCATTCAGTCAGTAGCTTCAAACATTTCTGGTATATGAAAAACATGTTTTTCAATGGCAAAAATCAATGAATATTGTAAATGCACAAACAGTAATATCTCCACATTGCAAGGTGCAATTCTGAAATTTTTTGCTTTTTCCTGCTAATCCTAGCATGATAAAGAAGATTCAAAGAGAGTGAGATGCCAGCTCCTTTCATTCAGTCAGTAGCTTCAAACATTTCTGGACGTTTTTCAATGGCAAAAATCAATGAATATTGTAAATGCACAAACAGTAATATCTCCACATTGCAAGGTGCAATTCTGAAATTTTTTGCTTTTTCCTGCTAATCCTAGCATGATAAAGAAGATTCAAAGAGAGTGAGATGCCAGCTCCTTTCATTCAGTCAGTAGCTTCAAACATTTCTGGTATATGAAAAACATGTTTTTCAATGGCAAAAATCAATGAATATTGTAAATGCACAAACAGTAATATCTCCACATTGCAAGGTGCAATTCTGAAATTTTTTGCTTTTTCCTGTTAATCCTAGCATGATAAAGAAGATTCAAAGAGAGTGAGATGCCAGCTCCTTTCATTCAGTCAGTAGCTTCAAACATTTCTGGTATATGAAAAACATGTTTTTCAATGGCAAAAATCAATGAATATTGTAAATGCACAAACAGTAATATCTCCACATTGCAAGGTGCAATTCTGAAATTTTTTGCTTTTTCCTGTTAATCCTAGCATGATAAAGAAGATTCAAAGAGAGTGAGATGCCAGCTCCTTTCATTCAGTCAGTAGCTTCAAACATTTCTGGTATATGAAAAACATGTTTTTCAATGGCAAAAACCAATGAATATTGTAAATGCACAAACAGTAATATCTCCACATTGCAAGGTGCAATTCTGAAATTTTTTGTTTTTCCTGCTAATCCTAGCATGATAAAGAAGATTCAAAGAGAGTGAGATGCCAGCTCCTTTCATTCAGTCAGTAGCTTCAAACATTTCTGGTATATGAAAAACATGTTTTTCAATGGCAAAAATCAATGAATATTGTAAATGCACAAACAGTAATATCTCCACATTGCAAGGTGCAATTCTGAATTTTTTTGCTTTTTCCTGCTAATCCTAGCATGATAAAGAAGATTCAAAGAGAGTGAGATGCCAGCTCCTTTCATTCAGTCAGTAGCTTCAAACATTTCTGGACGTTTTTCAATGGCAAAAATCAATGAATATTGTAAATGCACAAACAGTAATATCTCCACATTGCAAGGTGCAATTCTTAAAATTTTTGCTTTTTCCTGCTAATCCTAGCATGATAAAGAAGATTCAAAGAGAGTGAGATGCCAGCTCCTTTCATTCAGTCAGTAGCTTTAAACATTTCTGGACGTTTTTCAATGGCAAAAATCAATGAATATTGTAAATGCACAAACAGTAATATCTCCACATTGCAAGGTGCAATTCTGAAATTTTTTGCTTTTTCCTGCTAATCCTAGCATGATAAAGAAGATTCAAAGAGAGTGAGATGCCAGCTCCTTTCATTCAGTCAGTAGCTTCAAACATTTCTGGTATATGAAAAACGTTTTTCAATGGCAAAAATCAATGAATATTGTAAATGCACAAACAGTAATATCTCCACATTGCAAGGTGCAATTCTGAAATTTTTTGCTTTTTCCTGCTAATCCTAGCATGATAAAGAAGATTCAAAGAGAGTGAGATGCCAAGCTCCTTTCATTCAGTCAGTAGCTTCAAACATTTCTGGACGTTTTTCAATGGCAAAAATCAATGAATATTGTAAATGCACAAACAGTAATATCTCCACATTGCAAGGTGCAATTCTGAAATTTTTTGCTTTTTCCTGCTAATCCTAGCATGATAAAGAAGATTCAAAGAGAGTGAGATGCCAGCTCCTTTCATTCAGTCAGTAGCTTCAAACATTTCTGGTATATGAAAAACATGTTTTTCAATGGCAAAAATCAATGAATATTGTAAATGCACAAACAGTAATATCTCCACATTGCAAGGTGCAATTCTGAAATTTTTTGCTTTTTCCTGCTAATCCCAGCATGATAAAGAAGATTCAAAGAGAGTGAGATGCCAGCTCCTTTCATTCAGTCAGTAGCTTCAAACATTTCTGGACGTTTTTCAATGGCAAAAATCAATGAATATTGTAAATGCACAAACAGTAATATCTCCACATTGCAAGGTGCAATTCTGAAATTTTTTGCTTTTTCCTGTTAATCCTAGCATGATAAAGAAGATTCAAAGAGAGTGAGATGCCCGCTCCTTTCATTCAGTCAGTAGCTTCAAACATTTCTGGTATATGAAAAACATGTTTTTCAATGGCAAAAATCAATGAATATTGTAAATGCACAAACAGTAATATCTCCACATTGCAAGGTGCAATTCTTAAAATTTTTGCTTTTTCCTGCTAATCCTAGCATGATAAAGAAGATTCAAAGAGAGTGAGATGCCAGCTCCTTTCATTCAGTCAGTAGCTTTAAACATTTCTGGACGTTTTTCAATGGCAAAAATCAATGAATATTGTAAATGCACAAACAGTAATATCTCCACATTGCAAGGTGCAATTCTGAAATTTTTTGCTTTTTCCTGCTAATCCTAGCATGATAAAGAAGATTCAAAGAGAGTGAGATGCCAGCTCCTTTCATTCAGTCAGTAGCTTCAAACATTTCTGGTATATGAAAAACGTTTTTCAATGGCAAAAATCAATGAATATTGTAAATGCACAAACAGTAATATCTCCACATTGCAAGGTGCAATTCTGAAATTTTTTGCTTTTTCCTGCTAATCCTAGCATGATAAAGAAGATTCAAAGAGAGTGAGATGCCAAGCTCCTTTCATTCAGTCAGTAGCTTCAAACATTTCTGGACGTTTTTCAATGGCAAAAATCAATGAATATTGTAAATGCACAAACAGTAATATCTCCACATTGCAAGGTGCAATTCTGAAATTTTTTGCTTTTTCCTGCTAATCCTAGCATGATAAAGAAGATTCAAAGAGAGTGAGATGCCAGCTCCTTTCATTCAGTCAGTAGCTTCAAACATTTCTGGTATATGAAAAACATGTTTTTCAATGGCAAAAATCAATGAATATTGTAAATGCACAAACAGTAATATCTCCACATTGCAAGGTGCAATTCTGAAATTTTTTGCTTTTTCCTGCTAATCCCAGCATGATAAAGAAGATTCAAAGAGAGTGAGATGCCAGCTCCTTTCATTCAGTCAGTAGCTTCAAACATTTCTGGACGTTTTTCAATGGCAAAAATCAATGAATATTGTAAATGCACAAACAGTAATATCTCCACATTGCAAGGTGCAATTCTGAAATTTTTTGCTTTTTCCTGTTAATCCTAGCATGATAAAGAAGATTCAAAGAGAGTGAGATGCCCGCTCCTTTCATTCAGTCAGTAGCTTCAAACATTTCTGGTATATGAAAAACATGTTTTTCAATGGCAAAAATCAATGAATATTGTAAATGCACAAACAGTAATATCTCCACATTGCAAGGTGCAATTCTGAAATTTTTTGCTTTTTCCTGTTAATCCTAGCATGATAAAGAAGATTCAAAGAGAGTGAGATGCCAGCTCCTTTCATTCAGTCAGTAGCTTCAAACATTTCTGGACGTTTTTCAATGGCAAAAATCAATGAATATTGTAAATGCACAAACAGTAATATCTCCACATTGCAAGGTGCAATTCTGAAATTTTTTGCTTTTTCCTGCTAATCCTAGCATGATAAAGAAGATTCAAAGAGAGTGAGATGCCAGCTCCTTTCATTCAGTCAGTAGCTTCAAACATTTCTGGTATATGAAAAACATGTTTTTCAATGGCAAAAATCAATGAATATTGTAAATGCACAAACAGTAATATCTCCACATTGCAAGGTGCAATTCTGAAATTTTTTGCTTTTTCCTGCTAATCCTAGCATGATAAAGAAGATTCAAAGAGAGTGAGATGCCAGCTCCTTTCATTCAGTCAGTAGCTTCAAACATTTCTGGACGTTTTTCAATGGCAAAAATCAATGAATATTGTAAATGCACAAACAGTAATATCTCCACATTGCAAGGTGCAATTCTGAAATTTTTTGCTTTTTCCTGTTAATCCTAGCATGATAAAGAAGATTCAAAGAGAGTGAGATGCCAGCTCCTTTCATTCAGTCAGTAGCTTCAAACATTTCTGGTATATGAAAAACATGTTTTTCAATGGCAAAAATCAATGAATATTGTAAATGCACAAACAGTAATATCTCCACATTGCAAGGTGCAATTCTGAAATTTTTTGCTTTTTCCTGTTAATCCTAGCATGATAAAGAAGATTCAAAGAGAGTGAGATGCCAGCTCCTTTCATTCAGTCAGTAGCTTCAAACATTTCTGGTATATGAAAAACATGTTTTTCAATGGCAAAAATCAATGAATATTGTAAATGCACAAACAGTAATATCTCCACATTGCAAGGTGCAATTCTGAAATATTTTGCTTTTTCCTGCTAATCCTAGCATGATAAAGAAGATTCAAAGAGAGTGAGATGCCAGCTCCTTTCATTCAGTCAGTAGCTTCAAACATTTCTGGTATATGAAAAACATGTTTTTCAATGGCAAAAATCAATGAATATTGTAAATGCACAAACAGTAATATCTCCACATTGCAAGGTGCAATTCTGAAATTTTTTGCTTTTTCCTGTTAATCCTAGCATGATAAAGAAGATTCAAAGAGAGTGAGATGCCAAGCTCCTTTCATTCAGTCAGTAGCTTCAAACATTTCTGGTATATGAAAAACATGTTTTTCAATGGCAAAAATCAATGAATATTGTAAATGCACAAACAGTAATATCTCCACATTGCAAGGTGCAATTCTGAAATTTTTTGCTTTTTCCTGTTAATCCTAGCATGATAAAGAAGATTCAAAGAGAGTGAGATGCCAGCTCCTTTCATTCAGTCAGTAGCTTCAAACATTTCTGGTATATGAAAAACATGTTTTTCAATGGCAAAAATCAATGAATATTGTAAATGCACAAACAGTAATATCTCCACATTGCAAGGTGCAATTCTGAAATGTTTTGCTTTTTCCTGTTAATCCTAGCATGATAAAGAAGATTCAAAGAGAGTGAGATGCCAGCTCCTTTCATTCAGTCAGTAGCTTCAAACATTTCTGGTATATGAAAAACATGTTTTTCAATGGCAAAAAATCAATGAATATTGTAAATGCACAAACAGTAATATCTCCACATTGCAAGGTGCAATTCTGAAATTTTTTGCTTTTTTCTGCTAATCCTAGCATGATAAAGAAGATTCAAATAGAGTGAGATGCCAGCTCCTTTCATTCAGTCAGTAGCTTCAAACATTTCTGGTATATGAAAAACATGTTTTTCAATGGCAAAAATCAATGAATATTGTAAATGCACAAACAGTAATATCTCCACATTGCAAGGTGCAATTCTGAAATTTTTTGCTTTTTCCTGCTAATCCTAGCATGATAAAGAAGATTCAAAGAGAGTGAGATGCCAGCTCCTTTCATTCAGTCAGTAGCTTCAAACATTTCTGGACGTTTTTCAATGGCAAAAATCAATGAATATTGTAAATGCACAAACAGTAATGTCTCCACATTGCAAGGTGCAATTCTGAAATTTTTTGCTTTTTCATGCTAATCCTAGCATGATAAAGAAGATTCAAAGAGAGTGAGATGCCAGCTCCTTTCATTCAGTCAGTAGCTTCAAACATTTCTGGTATATGAAAAACATGTTTTTCAATGGCAAAAATCAATGAATATTGTAAATGCACAAACAGTAATATCTCCACATTGCAAGGTGCAATTCTGAAATTTTTTGCTTTTTCCTGCTAATCCTAGCATGATAAAGAAGATTCAAAGAGAGTGAAATGCCAGCTCCTTTCATTCAGTCAGTAGCTTCAAACATTTCTGGACGTTTTTCAATGGCAAAAATCAATGAATATTGTAAATGCACAAACAGTAATATCTCCACATTGCAAGGTGCAATTCTGAAATTTTTTGCTTTTTCCTGTTAATCCTAGCATGATAAAGAAGATTCAAAGAGAGTGAGATGCCAGCTCCTTTCATTCAGTCAGTAGCTTCAAACATTGCTGGTATATGAAAAACATGTTTTTCAATGGCAAATATCAATGAATATTGTAAATGCACAAACAGTAATATCTCCACATTGCAAGGTGCAATTCTGAAATTTTTTGCTTTTTCCTGTTAATCCTAGCATGATAAAGAAGATTCAAAGAGAGTGAGATGCCAGCTCCTTTCATTCAGTCAGTAGCTTCAAACATTTCTGGTATATGAAAAACATGTTTTTCAATGGCAAAAATCAATGAATATTGTAAATGCACAAACAGTAATATCTCCACATTGCAAGGTGCAATTCTGAAATTTTTTGCTTTTTCCTGCTAATCATAGCATGATAAAGAAGATTCAAAGAGAGTGAGATGCCAGCTCCTTTCATTCAGTCAGTAGCTTCAAACATTTCTGGTATATGAAAAACATGTTTTTCAATGGCAAAAATCAATGAATATTGTAAATGCACAAACAGTAATATCTCCACATTGCAAGGTGCAATTCTGAAATTTTTTGCTTTTTCCTGCTAATCCTAGCATGATAAAGAAGATTCAAAGAGAGTGAGATGCCAGCTCCTTTCATTCAGTCAGTAGCTTCAAACAATTCTGGTATATGAAAAACATGTTTTTCAATGGCAAAAATCAATGAATATTGTAAATGCACAAACAGTAATATCTCCACATTGCAAGGTGCAATTCTGAAATTTTTTGCTTTTTCCTGTTAATCCTAGCATGATAAAGAAGATTCAGAGAGTGAGATGCCAAGCTCCTTTCATTCAGTCAGTAGCTTCAAACATTTCTGGTATATGAAAAACATGTTTTTCAATGGCAAAAATCAATGAATATTGTAAATGCACAAACAGTAATATCTCCACATTGCAAGGTGCAATTCTGAAATTTTTTGCTTTTTCCTGTTAATCCTAGCATGATAAAGAAGATTCAAAGAGAGTGAGATGCCAGCTCCTTTCATTCAGTCAGTAGCTTCAAACATTTCTGGTATATGAAAAACATGTTTTTCAATGGCAAAAATCAATGAATATTGTAAATGCACAAACAGTAATATCTCCACATTGCAAGGTGCAATTCTGAAATTTTTTGCTTTTTCCTGTTAATCCTAGCATGATAAAGAAGATTCAAAGAGAGTGAGATGCCAGCTCCTTTCATTCAGTCAGTAGCTTCAAACATTTCTGGTATATGAAAAACATGTTTTTCAATGGCAAAAAATCAATGAATATTGTAAATGCACAAACAGTAATATCTCCACATTGCAAGGTGCAATTCTGAAATTTTTTGCTTTTTCCTGCTAATCCTAGCATGATAAAGAAGATTCAAAGAGAGTGAGATGCCAGCTCCTTTCATTCAGTCAGTAGCTTCAAACATTTCTGGTATATGAAAAACATGTTTTTCAATGGCAAAAATCAATGAATATTGTAAATGCACAAACAGTAATATCTCCACATTGCAAGGTGCAATTCTGAAATTTTTTGCTTTTTCCTGCTAATCCTAGCATGATAAAGAAGATTCAAAGAGAGTGAGATGCCAGCTCCTTTCATTCAGTCAGTAGCTTCAAACATTTCTGGACGTTTTTCAATGGCAAAAATCAATGAATATTGTAAATGCACAAACAGTAATGTCTCCACATTGCAAGGTGCAATTCTGAGATTTTTTACTTTTTCCTGCTAATCCTAGCATGATAAAGAAGATTCAAAGAGAGTGAGATGCCAGCTCCTTTCATTCAGTCAGTAGCTTCAAACATTTCTGGATGTTTTTCAATGGCAAAAATCAATGAATATTGTAAATGCACAAACAGTAATATCTCCACATTGCAAGGTGCAATTCTGAAATTTTTTGCTTTTTCCTGCTAATCCTAGCATGATAAAGAAGATTCAAAGAGAGTGAGATGCCAGCTCCTTTCATTCAGTCAGTAGCTTCAAACATTTCTGGTATATGAAAAACATGTTTTTCAATGGCAAAAATCAATGAATATTGTAAATGCACAAACAGTAATATCTCCACATTGCAAGGTGCAATTCTGAAATTTTTTGCTTTTTCCTGCTAATCCTAGCATGATAAAGAAGATTCAAAGAGAGTGAGATGCCAGCTCCTTTCATTCAGTCAGTAGCTTCAAACATTTCTGGACGTTTTTCAATGGCAAAAATCAATGAATATTGTAAATGCACAAACAGTAATATCTCCACATTGCAAGGTGCAATTCTGAAATTTTTTGCTTTTTCCTGCTAATCCTAGCATGATAAAGAAGATTCAAAGAGAGTGAGATGCCAGCTCCTTTCATTCAGTCAGTAGCTTCAAACATTTCTGGTATATGAAAAACATGTTTTTCAATGGCAAAAATCAATGAATATTGTAAATGCACAAACAGTAATATCTCCACATTGCAAGGTGCAATTCTGAAATTTTTTGCTTTTTCCTGTTAATCCTAGCATGATAAAGAAGATTCAAAGAGAGTGAGATGCCAGCTCCTTTCATTCAGTCAGTAGCTTCAAACATTTCTGGACGTTTTTCAATGGCAAAAATCAATGAATATTGTAAATGCACAAACAGTAATATCTCCACATTGCAAGGTGCAATTCTGAAATTTTTTGCTTTTTCCTGTTAATCCTAGCATGATAAAGAAGATTCAAAGAGAGTGAGATGCCAGCTCCTTTCATTCAGTCAGTAGCTTCAAACATTTCTGGTATATGAAAAACATGTTTTTCAATGGCAAAAATCAATGAATATTGTAAATGCACAAACAGTAATATCTCCACATTGCAAGGTGCAATTCTGAAATTTTTTGCTTTTTCCTGTTAATCCTAGCATGATAAAGAAGATTCAAAGAGAGTGAGATGCCAGCTCCTTTCATTCAGTCAGTAGCTTCAAACATTTCTGGTATATGAAAAACATGTTTTTCAATGGCAAAAATCAATGAATATTGTAAATGCACAAACAGTAATATCTCCACATTGCAAGGTGCAATTCTGAAATTTTTTGCTTTTTCCTGTTAATCCTAGCATGATAAAGAAGATTCAAAGAGAGTGAGATGCCAGCTCCTTTCATTCAGTCAGTAGCTTCAAACATTTCTGGTATATGAAAAACATGTTTTTCAATGGCAAAAATCAATGAATATTGTAAATGCACAAACAGTAATATCTCCACATTGCAAGGTGCAATTCTGAAATATTTTGCTTTTTCCTGCTAATCCTAGCATGATAAAGAAGATTCAAAGAGAGTGAGATGACAGCTCCTTTCATTCAGTCAGTAGCTTCAAACATTTCTGGTATATGAAAAACATGTTTTTCAATGGCAAAAATCAATGAATATTGTAAATGCACAAACAGTAACATCTCCACATTGCAAGGTGCAATTCTGAAATTTTTTGCTTTTTCCTGCTAATCCTAGCATGATAAAGAAGATTCAAAGAGAGTGAGATGCCAGCTCCTTTCATTCAGTCAGTAGCTTCAAACATTTCTGGACGTTTTTCAATGGCAAAAATCAATGAATATTGTAAATGCACAAACAGTAATATCTCCACATTGCAAGGTGCAATTCTGAAATTTTTTGCTTTTTCCTGCTAATCCTAGCATGATAAAGAAGATTCAAAGAGAGTGAGATGCCAGCTCCTTTCATTCAGTCAGTAGCTTCAAACATTTCTGGTATATGAAAAACATGTTTTTCAATGGCAAAAATCAATGAATATTGTAAATGCACAAACAGTAATATCTCCACATTGCAAGGTGCAATTCTGAAATTTTTTGCTTTTTCCTGTTAATCCTAGCATGATAAAGAAGATTCAAAGAGAGTGAGATGCCAGCTCCTTTCATTCAGTCAGTAGCTTCAAACATTTCTGGTATATGAAAAACATGTTTTTCAATGGCAAAAATCAATGAATATTGTAAATGCACAAACAGTAATATCTCCACATTGCAAGGTGCAATTCTGAAATTTTTTGCTTTTTCCTGTTAATCCTAGCATGATAAAGAAGATTCAAAGAGAGTGAGATGCCAGCTCCTTTCATTCAGTCAGTATCTTCAAACATTTCTGGTATATGAAAAACATGTTTTTCAATGGCAAAAATCAATGAATATTGTAAATGCACAAACAGTAATATCTCCACATTGCAAGGTGCAATTCTGAAATTTTTTGCTTTTTCCTGCTAATCCTAGCATGATAAAGAAGATTCAAAGAGAGTGAGATGCCAGCTCCTTTCATTCAGTCAGTAGCTTCAAACATTTCTGGTATATGAAAAACATGTTTTTCAATGGCAAAAATCAATGAATATTGTAAATGCACAAACAGTAATATCTCCACATTGCAAGGTGCAATTCTGAAATTTTTTGCTTTTTCCTGCTAATCCTAGCATGATAAAGAAGATTCAAAGAGAGTGAGATGCCAGCTCCTTTCATTCAGTCAGTAGCTTCAAACATTTCTGGACGTTTTTCAATGGCAAAAGTCAATGAATATTGTAAATGCACAAACAGTAATATCTCCACATTGCAAGGTGCAATTCTGAAATTTTTTGCTTTTTCCTGCTAATCCTAGCATGATAAAGAAGATTCAAAGAGAGTGAGATGCCAGCTCCTTTCATTCAGTCAGTAGCTTCAAACATTTCTGGTATATGAAAAACATGTTTTTCAATGGCAAAAATCAATGAATATTGTAAATGCACAAACAGTAATATCTCCACATTGCAAGGTGCAATTCTGAAATTTTTTGCTTTTTCCTGTTAATCCTAGCATGATAAAGAAGATTCAAAGAGAGTGAGATGCCAGCTCCTTTCTTTCAGTCAGTAGCTTCAAACATTTCTGGTATATGAAAAACATGTTTTTCAATGGCAAAAATCAATGAATATTGTAAATGCACAAACAGTAATATCTCCACATTGCAAGGTGCAATTCTGAAATTTTTTGCTTTTTCCTGTTAATCCTAGCATGATAAAGAAGATTCAAAGAGAGTGAGATGCCAGCTCCTTTCATTCAGTCAGTAGCTTCAAACATTTCTGGTATATGAAAAACATGTTTTTCAATGGCAAAAATCAATGAATATTGTAAATGCACAAACAGTAATATCTCCACATTGCAAGGTGCAATTCTGAAATTTTTTGCTTTTTCCTGCTAATAATAGCATGATAAAGAAGATTCAAAGAGAGTGAGATGCCAGCTCCTTTCATTCAGTCAGTAGCTTCAAACATTTCTGGTATATGAAAAACATGTTTTTCAATGGCAAAAATCAATGAATATTGTAAATGCACAAACAGTAATATCTCCACATTGCAAGGTGCAATTCTGAAATTTTTTGCTTTTTCCTGCTAATCCTAGCATGATAAAGAAGATTCAAAGAGAGTGAGATGCCAGCTCCTTTCATTCAGTCAGTAGCTTCAAACATTTCTGGACGTTTTTCAATGGCAAAAATCAATGAATATTGTAAATGCACAAACAGTAATATCTCCACATTGCAAGGTGCAATTCTGAAATTTTTTGCTTTTTCCTGTTAATCCTAGCATGATAAAGAAGATTCAAAGAGAGTGAGATGCCAGCTCCTTTCATTCAGTCAGTAGCTTCAAACATTTCTGGTATATGAAAAACATGTTTTTCAATGGCAAAAATCAATGAATATTGTAAATGCACAAACAGTAATATCTCCACATTGCAAGGTGCAATTCTGAAATTTTTTGCTTTTTCCTGCTAATCCTAGCATGATAAAGAAGATTCAAAGAGAGTGAGATGCCAGCTCCTTTCATTCAGTCAGTAGCTTCAAACATTTCTGGACGTTTTTCAATGGCAAAAATCAATGAATATTGTAAATGCACAAACAGTAATATCTCCACATTGCAAGGTGCAATTCTGAAATTTTTTGCTTTTTCCTGTTAATCCTAGCATGATAAAGAAGATTCAAAGAGAGTGAGATGCCAGTTCCTTTCATTCAGTCAGTAGCTTCAAACATTTCTGGTATATGAAAAACATGTTTTTCAAGGGCAAAAATCAATGAATATTGTAAATGCACAAACAGTAATATCTCCACATTGCAAGGTGCAATTCTGAAATTTTTTGCTTTTTCCTGCTAATCCTAGCATGATAAAGAAGATTCAAAGAGAGTGAGATGCCAGCTCCTTTCATTCAGTCAGTAGCTTCAAACATTTCTGGTGTATGAAAAACATGTTTTTCAATGGCAAAAATCAATGAATATTGTAAATGCACTAACAGTAATATCTCCACATTGCAAGGTGCAATTCTGAATTTTTTTGCTTTTTCCTGCTAATCCTAGCATGATAAAGAAGATTCAAAGAGTGAGATGCCAGCTCCTTTCATTCAGTCAGTAGCTTCAAACATTTCTGGACGTTTTTCAATGGCAAAAATCAATGAATATTGTAAATGCACAAACAGTAATATCTCCACATTGCAAGGTGCAATTCTGAAATTTTTTGCTTTTTCCTGCTAATCCTAGCATGATAAAGAAGATTCAAAGAGAGTGAGATGCCAGCTCCTTTCATTCAGTCAGTAGCTTCAAACATTTCTGGATGCTTTTCAATGGCAAAAATCAATGAATATTGTAAATGCACAAACAGAAATATCTCCACATTGCAGGGTGCAATTCTGAAATTTTTTGCTTTTTCCTGCTAATCCTAGCATGATAAAGAAGATTCAAAGAGAGTGAGATGCCAGCTCCTTTCATTCAGTCAGTAGATTCAAACATTTCTGATATATGAATAACATGATGTTTTTCAATGGCAAAAATCAATGAATATTGTAAATGCACAAACAGTAATATCTCCACATTGCAAGGTGCAATTCTGAAATTTTTTGCTTTTTCCTGCTAATCCTAGCATGATAAAGAAGATTCAAAGAGAGTGAGATGCCAGCTACTTTCATTCAGTCAGTAGCTTCAAACATTTCTGGACGTTTTTCAATGGCAAAAATCAATGAATATTGTAAATGCACAAACAGTAATAACTCCACATTGCAAGGTGCAATTCTGAAATTTTTTGCTTTTTCCTGCTAATCCTAGCATGATAAAGAAGATTCAAAGAGAGTAAGATGCCAGCTCCTTTCATTCAGTCAGTAGCTTCAAACATTTCTGGATGCTTTTCAATGGCAAAAATCAATGAATATTGTAAATGCACAAACAGTAATATCTCCACATTGCAGGGTGCAATTCTGAAATTTTTTGCTTTTTCCTGCTAATCCTAGCATGATAAAGAAGATTCAAAGAGAGTGAGATGCCAGCTCCTTTCATTCAGTCAGTAGATTCAAACATTTCTGGTATATGAATAACATGATGTTTTTCAATGGCAAAAATCAATGAATATTGTAAATGCACAAACAGTAATATCTCCACATTGCAAGGTGCAATTCTGAAATTTTTTGCTTTTTCCTGCTAATCCTAGCATGATAAAGAAGATTCAAAGAGAGTGAGATGCCAGCTCCTTTCATTCAGTCAGTAGCTTCAAACATTTCTGGATGTTTTTCAATGGCAAAAATCAATGAATATTGTAAATGCACAAACAGTAATAACTCCACATTGCAAGGTGCAATTCTGAAATTTTTTGCTTTTTCCTGCTAATCCTAGCATGATAAAGAAGATTCAAAGAGAGTGAGATGCCAGCTCCTTTCATTCAGTCAGTAGCTTCAAACATTTCTGGACGTTTTTCAATGGCAAAAATCAATGAATATTGTAAATGCACAAACAGTAATATCTCCACATTGCAAGGTGCAATTCTGAAATTTTTTTCTTTTTCCTGCTAATCCTAGCATGATAAAGAAGATTCAAAGAGAGTGAGATGCCAGCTCCTTTCATTCAGTCAGTAGCTTCAAACATTTCTGGACGTTTTTCAATGGCAAAAATCAATGAATATTGTAAATGCACAAACAGTAATATCTCCACATTGCAAGGTGCAATTCTGAAATTTTTTGCTTTTTCCTGCTAATCCTAGCATGATAAAGAAGATTCAAAGAGAGTGAGATGCCAGCTCCTTTCATTCAGTCAGTAGCTTCAAACATTTCTGGACGTTTTTCAATGGCAAAAATCAATGAATATTGTAAATGCACAAACAGTAATATCTCCACATTGCAAGGTGCAATTCTGAAATTTTTTGCTTTTTCCTGCTAATCCTAGCATGATAAAGAAGATTCAAAGAGAGTGAGATGCCAGCTCCTTTCATTCAGTCAGTAGCTTCAAACATTTCTGGACGTTTTTCAATGGCAAAAATCAATGAATATTGTAAATGCACAAACAGTAATAACTCCACATTGCAAGGTGCAATTCTGAAATTTTTTGCTTTTTCCTGCTAATCCTAGCATGATAAAGAAGATTCAAAGAGAGTGAGATGCCAGCTCCTTTCATTCAGTCAGTAGCTTCAAACATTTCTGGACGTTTTTCAATGGCAAAAATCAATGAATATTGTAAATGCACAAACAATAATATCTCCACATTGCAAGGTGCAATTCTGAAATTTTTTGCTTTTTCCTGCTAATCCTAGCATGATAAAGAAGATTCAAAGAGAGTGAGATGCCAGCTCCTTTCATTCAGTCAGTAGCTTCAAACATTTCTGGTATATGAATAACATGATGTTTTTCAATGGCAAAAATCAATGAATATTGTAAATGCACTAACAGTAATATCTCCACATTGCAAGGTGCAATTCTGAATTTTTTTGCTTTTTCCTGCTAATCCTAGCATGATAAAGAAGATTCAAAGAGTGAGATGCCAGCTCCTTTCATTCAGTCAGTAGCTTCAAACATTTCTGGACGTTTTTCAATGGCAAAAATCAATGAATATTGCAAATGCACAAACAGTAATATCTCCACATTGCAAGGTGCAATTCTGAAATTTTTTGCTTTTTCCTGCTAATCCTAGCATGATAAAGAAGATTCAAAGAGAGTGAGATGCCAGCTCCTTTCATTCAGTCAGTAGCTTCAAACATTTCTGGATGCTTTTCAATGGCAAAAATCAATGAATATTGTAAATGCACAAACAGTAATATCTCCACATTGCAGGGTGCAATTCTGAAATTTTTTGCTTTTTCCTGCTAATCCTAGCATGATAAAGAAGATTCAAAGAGAATGAGATGCCAGCTCCTTTCATTCAGTCAGTAGCTTCAAACATTTCTGGATGCTTTTCAATGGCAAAAATCAATGAATATTGTAAATGCACAAACAGTAATATCTCCACATTGCAGGGTGCAATACTGAAATTTTTTGCTTTTTCCTGCTAATCCTAGCATGATAAAGAAGATTCAAAGAGAGTGAGATGCCAGCTCCTTTCATTCAGTCAGTAGATTCAAACATTTCTGGTATATGAATAACATGATGTTTTTCAATGGCAAAAATCAATGAATATTGTAAATGCACAAACAGTAATATCTCCACATTGCAAGGTGCAATTCTGAAATTTTTTGCTTTTTCCTGCTAATCATAGCATGATAAAGAAGATTCAAAGAGAGTGAGATGCCAGCTCCTTTCATTCAGTCAGTAGCTTCAAACATTTCTGGACGTTTTTCAATGGCAAAAATCAATGAATATTGTAAATGCACAAACAGTAATATCTCCACATTGCAAGGTGCAATTCTGAAATTTTTTGCTTTTTCCTGCTAATCCTAGCATGATAAAGAAGATTCAAAGAGAGTGAGATGCCAGCTCCTTTCATTCAGTCAGTAGCTTCAAACATTTCTGGTATATGAATAACATGATGTTTTTCAATGGCAAAAATCAATGAATATTGTAAATGCACAAACAGTAATATCTCCACATTGCAAGGTGCAATTCTGAAATTTTTTGCTTTTTCCTGCTAATCCTAGCATGATAAAGAAGATTCAAAGAGAGTGAGATGCCAGCTCCTTTCATTCAGTCAGTAGCTTCAAACATTTCTGGACGTTTTTCAATGGCAAAAATCAATGAATATTGTAAATGCACAAACAGTAATAACTCCACATTGCAAGGTGCAATTCTGAAATGTTTTGCTTTTTCCTGCTAATCCTAGCATGATAAAGAAGATTCAAAGAGAGTGAGATGCCAGCTCCTTTCATTCAGTCAGTAGCTTCAAACATTTCTGGACGTTTTTCAATGGCTAAAATCAATGAATATTGTAAATGCACAAACAATAATATCTCCACATTGCAAGGTGCAATTCTGAAATTTTTTGCTTTTTCCTGCTAATCCTAGCATGATAAAGAAGATTCAAAGAGAGTGAGATGCCAGCTCCTTTCAATCAGTCAGTAGCTTCAAACATTTCTGGTATATGAATAACATGATGTTTTTCAATGGCAAAAATCAATGAATATTGTAAATGCACTAACAGTAATATCTCCACATTGCAGGTGCAATTCTGAATTTTTTTGCTTTTTCCTGCTAATCCTAGCATGATAAAGAAGATTCAAAGAGAGTGAGATGCCAGCTCCTTTCATTCAGTCAGTAGCTTCAAACATTTCTGGACGTTTTTCAATGGCAAAAATCAATGAATATTGTAAATGCACAAACAGTAATATCTCCACATTGCAAGGTGCAATTCTGAAATTTTTTGCTTTTTCCTGCTAATCCTAGCATGATAAAGAAGATTCAAAGAGAGTGAGATGCCAGCTCCTTTCATTCAGTCAGTAGCTTCAAACATTTCTGGATGCTTTTCAATGGCAAAAATCAATGAATATTGTAAATGCACAAACAGTAATATCTCCACATTGCAAGGTGCAATTCTGAAATTTTTTGCTTTTTCCTGCTAATCCTAGCATGATAAAGAAGATTCAAAGAGAGTGAGATGCCAGCTCCTTTCATTCAGTCAGTAGCTTCAAACATTTCTGGTATATGAATAACATGATGTTTTTCAATGGCAATAATCAATGAATATTGTAAATGCACAAACAGTAATATCTCCACATTGCAAGGTGCAATTCTGAAATTTTTTGCTTTTTCCTGCTAATCCTAGCATGATAAAGAAGATTCAAAGAGAGTGAGATGCCAGCTCCTTTCATTCAGTCAGTAGCTTCAAACATTTCTGGACGTTTTTCAATGGCAAAAATCAATGAATATTGTAAATGCACAAACAGTAATATCTCCACATTGCAAGGTGCAATTCTGAAATTTTTTGCTTTTTCCTGCTAATCCTAGCATGATAAAGAAGATTCAAAGAGAGTGAGATGCCAGCTCCTTTCATTCAGTCAGTAGCTTCAAACATTTCTGGACGTTTTTCAATGGCAAAAATCAATGAATATTGTAAATGCACAAACAGTAATATCTCCACATTGCAAGGTGCAATTCTGAAATTTTTTGCTTTTTCCTGCTAATCCTAGCATGATAAAGAAGATTCAAAGAGAGTGAGATGCAAGCTCCTTTCATTCAGTCAGTAGCTTCAAACATTTCTGGTATATGAATAACATGATGTTTTTCAATGGCAAAAATCAATGAATATTGTAAATGCACTAACAATAATATCTCCACATTGCAAGGTGCAATTCTGAAATTTTTTGCTTTTTCCTGCTAATCCTAGCATGATAAAGAAGATTCAAAGAGAGTGAGATGCCAGCTCCTTTCATTCAGTCAGTAGCTTCAAACATTTCTGGACGCTTTTCAATGACAAAAATCAATGAATATTGTAAATGCACAAACAGTAATATCTCCACATTGCAAGGTGCAATTCTGAAATTTTTTGCTTTTTCCTGCTAATCCTAGCATGATAAAGAAGATTCAAAGAGAGTGAGATGCCAGCTCCTTTCATTCAGTCAGTAGCTTCAAACATTTCTGGACGCTTTTCAATGGCAAAAATCAATGAATATTGTAAATGCACAAACAGTAATATCTCCACATTGCAGGGTGCAATTCTGAAATTTTTTGCTTTTTCCTGCTAATCCTAGCATGATAAAGAAGATTCAAAGAGAGTGAGATGCCAGCTCCTTTCATTCAGTCAGTAGCTTTATCATGCTAAGAGGAGCAGGAAAAAGCAAAAAATTTCAGAATTGCACCTTGGAATGCGGAGAAATTACTGTTTGTGCATTTACAATATTCATTGATTTTTGCCATTGAAAAACGTCCAGAAATGATTGAAGCTACTGACTGAATGAAAGGAGCTGGCATCTCACTCTCTTTGAATCTTGTTTATCATGCTAAGATGAGCAGGAAAAAGCAAAAAATTTCAGAATTGCACCTTGCAATGCGGAGAAATTACTGTGTGTGCATTACAATATTCATTGATTTTTGCCATTGAAAAACGTCCAGAAATGATTGAAGCTACTGACTGAACGAAAGGAGCTGGCATCTCACTCTCTTTGAATCTTCTTTATCATGCTAAGAGGAGCAGGAAAAAGCAAAAAATTTCAGAATTGCACCTTGCAATGCGGAGAAATTACTGTTTGTGCATTTACAATATTCATTGATTTTTGCCATTGAAAAACATCATGTTATTCATATACCAGAAATGTTTGAAGCTACTGACTGAATGAAAGGAGCTGACATCTCACTCTCTTTGAATCTTCTTTATCATGCTAAGAGGAGCAGGAAAAAGCAAAAAATTTCAGAATTGCACCTTGCAATGCGGAGAAATTACTGTTTGTGCATTTACAATATTCATTGATTTTTGCCATTGAAAAACGTCCAGAAATGATTGAAGCTACTGACTGAATGAAAGGAGCTGGCATCTCACTCTCTTTGAATCTTCTTTATCATGCTAAGAGGAGCAGGAAAAAGCAAAAAATTTCAGAATTGCACCTTGCAATGCGGAGAAATTACTGTTTGTGCATTTACAATATTCATTGATTTTTGCCATTGAAAAACATCATGTTATTCATATACCAGAAATGTTTGAAGCTACTGACTGAATGAAAGGAGCTGGCATCTCACTCTCTTTGAATCTTCTTTATCATGCTAAGAGGAGCAGGAAAAAGCAAAAAATTTCAGAATTGCACCTTGCAATGCGGAGAAATTACTGTTTGTGCATTTACAATATTCATTGATTTTTGCCATTGAAAAACATCATGTTATTCATATACCAGAAATGTTTGAAGCTACTGACTGAATGAAAGGAGCTGGCATCTCACTCTCTTTGAATCTTCTTTATCATGCTAAGAGGAGCAGGAAAAAGCAAAAAATTTCAGAATTGCACCTTGCAATGCGGAGAAATTACTGTTTGTGCATTTACAATATTCATTGATTTTTGCCATTGAAAAACATCATGTTATTCATATACCAGAAATGTTTGAAGCTACTGACTGAATGAAAGGAGCTGGCATCTCACTCTCTTTGAATCTTCTTTATCATGCTAAGAAGAGCAGGAAAAAGCAAAAAATTTCAGAATTGCACCTTGCAATGTGGAGAAATTACTGTTTGTGCATTTACAATATTCATTGATTTTTACCATTGAAAAACGTCCAGAAATTATTGAAGCTACTGACTGAATGAAAGTAGCTGGCATCTCACTCTCTTTGAATCTTCTTTATCATACTAAGAGGAGCAGGAAAAAGCAAAAAATTTCAGACTTGCACCTTGCAATGCGGAGAAATTACTGTTTGTGCATTTACAATATTCATTGATTTTTGCCATTGAAAAACATCATGTTATTCATATGCCAGAAATGTTTGAAGCTACTGACTGAATGAAAGGAGCTGACATCTCACGCTCTTTGAATCTTCTTTATCATGCTAAGAGGAGCAGGAAAAAGCAAAACATTTCAGAATTGCACCTTGCAATGCGGAGAAATTACTGTTTGTGCATTTACAATATTCATTGATTTTTGCCATTGAAAAACGTCCAGAAATGATTGAAGCTACTGACTGAATGAAAGGAGCTGGCATCTCACTCTCTTTGAATCTTCTTTATCATGCTAAGAGGAGCAGGAAAAAGCAAAAAATTTCAGAATTGCACCTTGCAATGCGGAGAAATTACTGTTTGTGCATTTACAATATTCATTGATTTTTGCCATTGAAAAACATCATGTTATTCATATACCAGAAATGTTTGAAGCTACTGACTGAATGAAAGGAGCTGGCATCTCACTCTCTTTGAATCTTCTTTATCATGCTAAGAGGAGCAGGAAAAAGCAAAAAATTTCAGAATTGCACCTTGCAATGCGGAGAAATTACTGTTTGTGCATTTACAATATTCATTGATTTTTGCCATTGAAAAACGTCCAGAAATGATTGAAGCTACTGACTGAATGAAAGGAGCTGGCATCTCACTCTCTTTGAATCTTGTTTATCATGCTAAGAGGAGCAGGAAAAAGCAAAAAATTTCAGAATTGCACCTTGCAATGCGGAGAAATTACTGTTTGTGCATTTACAATATTCATTGATTTTTGCCATTGAAAAACATCATGTTATTCATATACCAGAAATGTTTGAAGCTACTGACTGAATGAAAGGAGCTGACATCTCACGCTCTTTGAATCTTCTTTATCATGCTAAGAGGAGCAGGAAAAAGCAAAAAATTTCAGAATTGCACCTTGCAATGCGGAGAAATTACTGTTTGTGCATTTACAATATTCATTGATTTTTGCCATTGAAAAACGTCCAGAAATGATTGAAGCTACTGACTGAATGAAAGGAGCTGGCATCTCACTCTCTTTGAATCTTCTTTATCATGCTAAGAGGAGCAGGAAAAAGCAAAAAATTTCAGAATTGCACCTTGCAATGCGGAGAAATTACTGTTTGTGCATTTACAATATTCATTGATTTTTGCCATTGAAAAACATCATGTTATTCATATACCAGAAATGTTTGAAGCTACTGACTGAATGAAAGGAGCTGGCATCTCACTCTCTTTCAATCTTCTTTATCATGCTAAGAGGAGCAGGAAAAAGCAAAAAATTTCAGAATTGCACCTTGCAATGCGGAGAAATTACTGTTTGTGCATTTACAATATTCATTGATTTTTGCCATTGAAAAACATCATGTTATTCATATACCAGAAATGTTTGAAGCTACTGACTGAATGAAAGGAGCTGGCATCTCACTCTCTTTGAATCTTCTTTATCATGCTAAGAGGAGCAGGAAAAAGCAAAAAATTTCAGAATTGCACCTTGCAATGCGGAGAAATTACTGTTTGTGCATTTACAATATTCATTGATTTTTGCCATTGAAAAACGTCCAGAAATGATTGAAGCTACTGACTGAATGAAAGGAGCTGGCATCTCACTCTCTTTGAATCTTCTTTATCATGCTAAGAGGAGCAGGAAAAAGCAAAAAATTTCAGAATTGCACCTTGCAATGCGGAGAAATTACTGTTTGTGCATTTACAATATTCATTGATTTTTGCCATTGAAAAACATCATGTTATTCATATACCAGAAATGTTTGAAGCTACTGACTGAATGAAAGGAGCTGGCATCTCACTCTCTTTGAATCTTCTTTATCATGCTAAGAGGAGCAGGAAAAAGCAAAAAATTTCAGAATTGCACCTTGCAATGCGGAGAAATTACTGTTTGTGCATTTACAATATTCATTGATTTTTGCCATTGAAAAACATCATGTTATTCATATACCAGAAATGTTTGAAGCTACTGACTGAATGAAAGGAGCTGGCATCTCACTCTCTTTGAATCTTCTTTATCATGCTAAGAGGAGCAGGAAAAAGCAAAAAATTTCAGAATTGCACCTTGCAATGCGGAGAAATTACTGTTTGTGCATTTACAATATTCATTGATTTTTGCCATTGAAAAACGTCCAGAAATGATTGAAGCTACTGACTGAATGAAAGGAGCTGGCATCTCACTCTCTTTGAATCTTCTTTATCATGCTAAGAGGAGCAGGAAAAAGCAAAACATTTCAGAATTGCACCTTGCAATGCGGAGAAATTACTGTTTGTGCATTTACAATATTCATTGATTTTTGCCATTGAAAAACGTCCAGAAATGATTGAAGCTACTGACTGAATGAAAGGAGCTGGCATCTCACTCTCTTTGAATCTTCTTTATCATGCTAAGAGGAGCAGGAAAAAGTAAAAAATTTCAGAATTGCACCTTGCAATGCGGAGAAATTACTGTTTGTGCATTTATAATATTCAATGATTTTTGCCATTGAAAAACGTCCAGAAATGATTGAAGCTACTGACTGAACGAAAGGAGCTGGCATCTCACTCTCTTTGAATCTTCTTTATCATGCTAAGAGGAGCAGGAAAAAGCAAAAAATTTCAGAATTGCACCTTGCAATGCGGAGAAATTACTGTTTGTGCATTTACAATATTCATTGATTTTTGCCATTGAAAAACGTCCAGAAATGATTGAAGCTACTGACTGAATGAAAGGAGCTGGCATCTCACTCTCTTTGAATCTTCTTTATCATGCTAAGAGGAGCAGGAAAAAGCAAAAAATTTCAGAATTGCACCTTGCAATGCGGAGAAATTACTGTTTGTGCATTTACAATATTCATTGATTTTTGCCATTGAAAAACATCATGTTATTCATATACCAGAAATGTTTGAAGCTACTGACTGAATGAAAGGAGCTGACATCTCACGCTCTTTGAATCTTCTTTATCATGCTAAGAGGAGCAGGAAAAAGCAAAAAATTTCAGAATTGCACCTTGCAATGCGGAGAAATTACTGTTTGTGCATTTACAATATTCATTGATTTTTGCCATTGAAAAACGTCCAGAATTGATTGAAGCTACTGACTGAATGAAAGGAGCTGGCATCTCACTCTCTTTGAATCTTCTTTATCATGCTAAGAGGAGCAGGAAAAAGCAAAAAATTTCAGAATTGCACCTTGCAATGCGGAGAAATTACTGTTTGTGCATTTACAATATTCATTGATTTTTGCCATTGAAAAACATCATGTTATTCATATACCAGAAATGTTTGAAGCTACTGACTGAATGAAAGGAGCTGGCATCTCACTCTCTTTGAATCTTCTTTATCATGCTAAGAGGAGCAGGAAAAAGCAAAAAATTTCAGAATTGCACCTTGCAATGCGGAGAAATTACTGTTTGTGCATTTACAATATTCATTGATTTTTGCCATTGAAAAACATCATGTTATTCATATACCAGAAATGTTTGAAGCTACTGACTGAATGAAAGGAGCTGGCATCTCACTCTCTTTGAATCTTCTTTATCATGCTAAGAGGAGCAGGGAAAAGCAAAAAATTTCAGAATTGCACCTTGCAATGTGGAGAAATTACTGTTTGTGCATTTACAATATTCATTGATTTTTACCATTGAAAAACGTCCAGAAATGATTGAAGCTACTGACTGAATGAAAGTAGCTGGCATCTCACTCTCTTTGAATCTTCTTTATCATGCTAAGACGAGCAGGAAAAAGCAAAAATTTTCAGACTTGCACCTTGCAATGCGGAGAAATTACTGTTTGTGCATTTACAATATTCATTGATTTTTGCCATTGAAAAACATCATGTTATTCATATACCAGAAATGTTTGAAGCTACTGACTGAATGAAAGGAGCTGGCATCTCACTCTCTTTGAATCTTCTTTATCATGCTAAGAGGAGCAGGAAAAAGCAAAAAATTTCAGAATTGCACCTTGCAATGCGGAGAAATTACTGTTTGTGCATTTACAATATTCATTGATTTTTGCCATTGAAAAACGTCCTGAAATGATTGAAGCTACTGACTGAATGAAAGGAGCTGGCATCTCACTCTCTTTGAATCTTCTTTATCATGCTAAGAGGAGCAGGAAAAAGCAAAAAATTTCAGAATTGCACCTTGCAATGCGGAGAAATTACTGTTTGTGCATTTACAATATTCATTGATTTTTGCCATTGAAAAACGTCCAGAAATTATTGAAGCTACTGACTGAATGAAAGGAGCTGGCATCTCACTCTCTTTGAATCTTCTTTATCATGCTAAGAGGAGCAGGAAAAAGCAAAAAATTTCAGAATTGCACCTTGCAATGCGGAGAAATTACTGTTTGTGCATTTACAATATTCATTGATTTTTGCCATTGAAAAACATGTTATTCATATACCAGAAATGTTTGAAGCTACTGACTGAATGAAAGGAGCTGGCACCTCACTCTCTTTGAATGTTCTTTATCATGCTAAGAGGAGCAGGAAAAAGCAAAAAATTTCAGAATTGCACCTTGCAATGTGGAGAAATTACTGTTTGTGCATTTACAATATTCATTGATTTTTACCATTGAAAAACGTCCAGAAATGATTGAAGCTACTGACTGAATGAAAGTAGCTGGCATCTCACTCTCTTTGAATCTTCTTTATCATGCTAAGACGAGCAGGAAAAAGCAAAAAATTTCAGACTTGCACCTTGCAATGCGGAGAAATTACTGTTTGTGCATTTACAATATTCATTGATTTTTGCCATTGAAAAACATCATGTTATTCATATACCAGAAATGTTTGAAGCTACTGACTGAATGAAAGGAGCTGGCATCTCACTCTCTTTGAATCTTCTTTATCATGCTAAGAGGAGCAGGAAAAAGCAAAAAATTTCAGAATTGCACCTTGCAATGCGGAGAAATTACTATTTGTGCATTTACAATATTCATTGATTTTTGCCATTGAAAAACGTCCAGAAATGATTGAAGCTACTGACTGAATGAAAGGAGCTGGCATCTCACTCTCTTTGAATCTTCTTTATCATGCTAAGAGGAGCAGGAAAAAGCAAAAAATTTCAGAATTGCACCTTGCAATGCGGAGAAATTACTGTTTGTGCATTTACAATATTCATTGATTTTTGCCATTGAAAAACGTCCAGAAATGATTGAAGCTACTGACTGTATGAAAGGAGCTGGCATCTCACTCTCTTTGAATCTTCTTTATCATGCTAAGAGGAGCAGGAAAAAGCAAAAAATTTCAGAATTGCACCTTGCAATGCGGAGAAATTACTGTTTGTGCATTTACAATATTCATTGATTTTTGCCATTGAAAAACATGTTATTCTTATACCAGAAATGTTTGAAGCTACTGACTGAATGAAAGGAGCTGGCACCTCACTCTCTTTGAATCTTCTTTATCATGCTAAGAGGAGCGGGAAAAAGCAAAAAATTTCAGAATTGCACCTTGCAATGCGGAGAAATTACTGTTTGTGCATTTACAATATTCATTGATTTGTGCCATTGAAAAATGTCCAGAAATGATAGAAGGTACTGACTGAATGAAAGGAGCTGGCATCTCACTCTCTTTGAATCTTCTTTATCATGCTAAGAGGAGCAGGAAAAAGCAAAAAATTTCAGAATTGCACCTTGCAATGCGGAGAAATTACTGTTTGTGCATTTACAAAATTCATTGATTTTTGCCATTGAAAAACGTCCAGAAATGATTGAAGCTACTGACTGAATGAAAGGAGCTGGCATCTCACTCTCTTTGAATCTTCTTTATCATGCTAAGAGGAGCAGGAAAAAGCAAAAAATTTCAGAATTGCACCTTGCAATGCGGAGAAATTACAGTTTGTGCATTTACAAAATTCATTGATTTTTGCCATTGAGAAACGTCCAGAAATGATTGAAGCTACTGACTGAATGAAAGGAGCTGGCATCTCACTCTCTTTGAATCTTTATCATGCTAAGAGGAGCAGGAAAAAGCAAAAAATTTCAGAATTGCACCTTGCAATGCGGAGAAATTACTGTTTGTGCATTTACAATATTCATTGATTTTTGCCATTGAAAAACATCATGTTATTCATATACCAGAAATGTTTGAAGCTACTGACTGAATGAAAGGAGCTGGCATCTCACTCTCTTTGAATCTTCTTTATCATGCTAAGAGGAGCAGGAAAAAGCAAAAAATTTCAGAATTGCACCTTGCAATGTGGAGAAATTACTGTTTGTGCATTTACAATATTCATTGATTTTTACCATTGAAAAACGTCCAGAAATGATTGAAGCTACTGACTGAATGAAAGTAGCTGGCATCTCACTCTCTTTGAATCTTCTTTATCATGCTAAGAGGAGCAGGAAAAAGCAAAAAATTTCAGACTTGCACCTTGCAATGCGGAGAAATTACTGTTTGTGCATTTACAATATTCATTGATTTTTGCCATTGAAAAACATCATGTTATTCATATACCAGAAATGTTTGAAGCTACTGACTGAATGAAAGGAGCTGACATCTCACGCTCTTTGAATCTTCTTTATCATGCTAAGAGGAGCAGGAAAAAGCAAAAAATTTCAGAATTGCACCTTGCAATGCGGAGAAATTACTGTTTGTGCATTTACAATATTCATTGATTTTTGCCATTGAAAAACGTCCAGAATTGATTGAAGCTACTGACTGAATGAAAGGAGCTGGCATCTCACTCTCTTTGAATCTTCTTTATCATGCTAAGAGGAGCAGGAAAAAGCAAAAAATTTCAGAATTGCACCTTGCAATGCGGAGAAATTACTGTTTGTGCATTTACAATATTCATTGATTTTTGCCATTGAAAAACATCATGTTATTCATATACCAGAAATGTTTGAAGCTACTGACTGAATGAAAGGAGCTGGCATCTCACTCTCTTTGAATCTTCTTTATCATGCTAAGAGGAGCAGGAAAAAGCAAAAAATTTCAGAATTGCACCTTGCAATGCGGAGAAATTACTGTTTGTGCATTTACAATATTCATTGATTTTTGCCATTGAAAAACATCATGTTATTCATATACCAGAAATGTTTGAAGCTACTGACTGAATGAAAGGAGCTGGCATCTCACTCTCTTTGAATCTTCTTTATCATGCTAAGAGGAGCAGGGAAAAGCAAAAAATTTCAGAATTGCACCTTGCAATGTGGAGAAATTACTGTTTGTGCATTTACAATATTCATTGATTTTTACCATTGAAAAACGTCCAGAAATGATTGAAGCTACTGACTGAATGAAAGTAGCTGGCATCTCACTCTCTTTGAATCTTCTTTATCATGCTAAGACGAGCAGGAAAAAGCAAAAATTTTCAGACTTGCACCTTGCAATGCGGAGAAATTACTGTTTGTGCATTTACAATATTCATTGATTTTTGCCATTGAAAAACATCATGTTATTCATATACCAGAAATGTTTGAAGCTACTGACTGAATGAAAGGAGCTGGCATCTCACTCTCTTTGAATCTTCTTTATCATGCTAAGAGGAGCAGGAAAAAGCAAAAAATTTCAGAATTGCACCTTGCAATGCGGAGAAATTACTGTTTGTGCATTTACAATATTCATTGATTTTTGCCATTGAAAAACGTCCTGAAATGATTGAAGCTACTGACTGAATGAAAGGAGCTGGCATCTCACTCTCTTTGAATCTTCTTTATCATGCTAAGAGGAGAAGGAAAAAGCAAAAAATTTCAGAATTGCACCTTGCAATGCGGAGAAATTACTGTTTGTGCATTTACAATATTCATTGATTTTTGCCATTGAAAAACGTCCAGAAATTATTGAAGCTACTGACTGAATGAAAGGAGCTGGCATCTCACTCTCTTTGAATCTTCTTTATCATGCTAAGAGGAGCAGGAAAAAGCAAAAAATTTCAGAATTGCACCTTGCAATGCGGAGAAATTACTGTTTGTGCATTTACAATATTCATTGATTTTTGCCATTGAAAAACATGTTATTCATATACCAGAAATGTTTGAAGCTACTGACTGAATGAAAGGAGCTGGCACCTCACTCTCTTTGAATGTTCTTTATCATGCTAAGAGGAGCAGGAAAAAGCAAAAAATTTCAGAATTGCACCTTGCAATGTGGAGAAATTACTGTTTGTGCATTTACAATATTCATTGATTTTTACCATTGAAAAACGTCCAGAAATGATTGAAGCTACTGACTGAATGAAAGTAGCTGGCATCTCACTCTCTTTGAATCTTCTTTATCATGCTAAGATGAGCAGGAAAAAGCAAAAAATTTCAGACTTGCACCTTGCAATGCGGAGAAATTACTGTTTGTGCATTTACAATATTCATTGATTTTTGCCATTGAAAAACATCATGTTATTCATATACCAGAAATGTTTGAAGCTACTGACTGAATGAAAGGAGCTGGCATCTCACTCTCTTTGAATCTTCTTTATCATGCTAAGAGGAGCAGGAAAAAGCAAAAAATTTCAGAATTGCACCTTGCAATGCGGAGAAATTACTATTTGTGCATTTACAATATTCATTGATTTTTGCCATTGAAAAACGTCCAGAAATGATTGAAGCTACTGACTGAATGAAAGGAGCTGGCATCTCACTCTCTTTGAATCTTCTTTATCATGCTAAGAGGAGCAGGAAAAAGCAAAAAATTTCAGAATTGCACCTTGCAATGCGGAGAAATTACTGTTTGTGCATTTACAATATTCATTGATTTTTGCCATTGAAAAACGTCCAGAAATGATTGAAGCTACTGACTGTATGAAAGGAGCTGGCATCTCACTCTCTTTGAATCTTCTTTATCATGCTAAGAGGAGCAGGAAAAAGCAAAAAATTTCAGAATTGCACCTTGCAATGCGGAGAAATTACTGTTTGTGCATTTACAATATTCATTGATTTTTGCCATTGAAAAACATGTTATTCATATACCAGAAATGTTTGAAGCTACTGACTGAATGAAAGGAGCTGGCACCTCACTCTCTTTGAATCTTCTTTATCATGCTAAGAGGAGCGGGAAAAAGCAAAAAATTTCAGAATTGCACCTTGCAATGCGGAGAAATTACTGTTTGTGCATTTACAATATTCATTGATTTGTGCCATTGAAAAATGTCCAGAAATGATAGAAGGTACTGACTGAATGAAAGGAGCTGGCATCTCACTCTCTTTGAATCTTCTTTATCATGCTAAGAGGAGCAGGAAAAAGCAAAAAATTTCAGAATTGCACCTTGCAATGCGGAGAAATTACTGTTTGTGCATTTACAAAATTCATTGATTTTTGCCATTGAAAAACGTCCAGAAATGATTGAAGCTACTGACTGAATGAAAGGAGCTGGCATCTCACTCTCTTTGAATCTTCTTTATCATGCTAAGAGGAGCAGGAAAAAGCAAAAAATTTCAGAATTGCACCTTGCAATGCGGAGAAATTACAGTTTGTGCATTTACAATATTCATTGATTTTTGCCATTGAGAAACGTCCAGAAATGATTGAAGCTACTGACTGAATGAAAGGAGCTGGCATCTCACTCTCTTTGAATCTTTATCATGCTAAGAGGAGCAGGAAAAAGCAAAAAATTTCAGAATTGCACCTTGCAATGCGGAGAAATTACTGTTTGTGCATTTACAATATTCATTGATTTTTGCCATTGAAAAACATCATGTTATTCATATACCAGAAATGTTTGAAGCTACTGACTGAATGAAAGGAGCTGGCATCTCACTCTCTTTGAATCTTCTTTATCATGCTAAGAGGAGCAGGAAAAAGCAAAAAATTTCAGAATTGCACCTTGCAATGTGGAGAAATTACTGTTTGTGCATTTACAATATTCATTGATTTTTACCATTGAAAAACGTCCAGAAATGATTGAAGCTACTGACTGAATGAAAGTAGCTGGCATCTCACTCTCTTTGAATCTTCTTTATCATGCTAAGAGGAGCAGGAAAAAGCAAAAAATTTCAGACTTGCACCTTGCAATGCGGAGAAATTACTGTTTGTGCATTTACAATATTCAATGATTTTTGCCATTGAAAAACATCATGTTATTGATATACCAGAAATGTTTGAAGCTACTGACTGAATGAAAGGAGCTGGCATCTCACTCTCTTTAAATCTTCTTTATCATGCTAAGAGGAGCAGGAAAAAGCAAAAAATTTCAGAATTGCACCTTGCAATGCGGAGAAATTACTGTTTGTGCATTTACAATATTCATTGATTTTTTCCATTGAAAAACATCATGTTATTCATATACCAGAAATGTTTGAAGCTACTGACTGAATGAAAGGAGCTGGCATCTCAATCTCTTTGAATCTTCTTTATCATGCTAAGAGGAGCAGGAAAAAGCAAAAAACTTCAAAATTGCACCTTGCAATGTGGAGAAATTACTGTTTGTGCATTTACAATATTCATTGATTTTTACCATTGAAAAACGTCCAGAAATGATTGAAGCTACTGACTGAATGAAAGTAGCTGGCATCTCACTCTCTTTGAATCTTCTTTATCATGCTAAGAGGAGCAGGAAAAAGCAAAAAATTTCAGACTTGCACCTTGCAATGCGGAGAAATTACTGTTTGTGCATTTACAATATTCATTGATTTTTGCCATTGAAAAACATCATGTTATTCATATACCAGAAATGTTTGAAGCTACTGACTGAATGAAAGGAGCTGGCATCTCACTCTCTTTGAATCTTCTTTATCATGCTAAGAGGAGCAGGAAAAAGCAAAAAATTTCAGAATTGCACCTTGCAATGCGGAGAAATTACTGTTTGTGCATTTACAATATTCATTGATTTTTGCCATTGAAAAACATCATGTTATTCATATACCAGAAATGTTTGAAGCTACTGACTGAATGAAAGGAGCTGACATCTCACTCTCTTTGAATCTTCTTTATCATGCTAAGAGGAGCAGGAAAAAGCAAAAAATTTCAGAATTGCACCTTGCAATGCGGAGAAATTACTGTTTGTGCATTTACAATATTCATTGATTTTTGCCATTGAAAAACGTCCAGAAATGATTGAAGCTACTGACTGAATGAAAGGAGCTGGCATCTCACTCTCTTTGAATCATGCTAAGAGGAGCAGGAAAAAGCAAAAAATTTCAGAATTGCACCTTGCAATGCGGAGAAATTACTGTTTGTGCATTTACAATATTCATTGATTTTTGCCATTGAAAAACATCATGTTATTCATATACCAGAAATGTTTGAAGCTACTGACTGAATGAAAGGAGCTGGCATCTCACTCTCTTTGAATCTTCTTTATCATGCTAAGAGGAGCAGGAAAAAGCAAAAAATTTTAGAATTGCACCTTGCAATGTGGAGAAATTACTGTTTGTGCATTTACAATATTCATTGATTTTTACCATTGAAAAACGTCCAGAAATGATTGAAGCTACTGACTGAATGAAAGTAGCTGGCATCTCACTCTCTTTGAATCTTCTTTATCATGCTAAGAGGAGCAGGAAAAAGCAAAAAATTTCAGACTTGCACCTTGCAATGCGGAGAAATTACTGTTTGTGCATTTACAATATTCATTGATTTTTGCCATTGAAAAACATCATGTTATTCATATACCAGAAATGTTTGAAGCTACTGACTGAATGAAAGGAGCTGGCATCTCACTCTCTTTGAATCTTCTTTATCATGCTAAGAGGAGCAGGAAAAAGCAAAAAATTTCAGAATTGCACCTTGCAATGCGGAGAAATTACTGTTTGTGCATTTACAATATTCATTGATTTTTGCCATTGAAAAACGTCCAGAAATGATTGAAGCTACTGACTGAATGAAAGGAGCTGGCATCTCACTCTCTTTGAATCTTCTTTATCATGCTAAGAGGAGCAGGAAAAAGCAAAAAATTTCAGAATTGCACCTTGCAATGCGGAGAAATTACTGTTTGTGCATTTACAATATTCATTGATTTTTGCCATTGAAAAACATGTTATTCATATACCAGAAATGTTTGAAGCTACTGACTGAATGAAAGGAGCTGGCACCTCAATCTCTTTGAATCTTCTTTATCATGCTAAGAGGAGCGGGAAAAAGCAAAAAATTTCAGAATTGCACCTTGCAATGCGGAGAAATTACTGTTTGTGCATTTACAATATTCATTGATTTTTGCCATTGAAAAACGTCCAGAAATGATTGAAGGTACTGACTGAATGAAAGGAGCTGGCATCTCACTCTCTTTGAATCTTCTTTATCATGCTAAGAGGAGCAGGAAAAAGCAAAAAATTTCAGAATTGCACCTTGCAATGCGGAGAAATTACTGTTTGTGCATTTACAATATTCATTGATTTTTGCCATTGAAAAACGTCCAGAAATGATTGAAGCTACTGACTGAATGAAAGGAGCTGGCATCTCACTCTCTTTGAATCTTCTTTATCATGCTAAGAGGAGCAGGAAAAAGCAAAAAATTTCAGAATTGCACCTTGCAATGCGGAGAAATTACTGTTTGTGCATTTACAATATTCATTGATTTTTGCCATTGAAAAACATCCAGAAATGATTGAAGCTACTGACTGAATGAAAGGAGCTGGCATCTCACTCTCTTTGAATCTTCTTTATCATGCGAAGAGGAGCAGGAAAAAGCAAAAAATTTCAGAATTGCACCTTGCAATGCGGAGACATTACTGTTTGTGCATTTACAATATTCATTGATTTTTGCCATTGAAAAACATCATGTTATTCATATACCAGAAATGTTTGAAGCTACTGACTGAATGAAAGGAGCTGGCATCTCACTCTCTTTGAATCTTCTTTATCATGCTAAGAGGAGCAGGAAAAAGCAAAAAATTTCAGAATTGCACCTTGCAATGTGGAGAAATTACTGTTTGTGCATTTACAATATTCATTGATTTTTAAAATTGAAAAACGTCCAGAAATGTTTGAAGCTACTGACTGAATGAAAGGAGCTGGCATCTCACTCTCTTTGAATCTTCTTTATCATGCTAAGAGGAGCAGGAAAAAGCAAAAAATTTCAGAATTGCACCTTGCAATGCGGAGAAATTACTGTTTGTGCATTTACAATATTCATTGATTTTTGCCATTGAAAAACATAATGTTATTCATATACCAGAAATGTTTGAAGCTACTGACTGAATGAAAGGAGCTGGCATCTCAATCTCTTTGAATCTTCTTTATCATGCTAAGAGGAGCATGAAAAAGCAAAAAAATTTCAGAATTGCACCTTGCAATGTGGAGAAATTACTGTTTGTGCATTTACAATATTCATTGATTTTTACCATTGAAAAACGTCAAGAAATGATTGAAGCTACTGACTGAATGAAAGTAGCTGGCATCTCACTCTCTTTGAATCTTCTTTATCATGCTAAGAGGAGCAGGAAAAAGCAAAAAATTTCAGACTTGCACCTTGCAATGCGGAGAAATTACTGTTTGTGCATTTACAATATTCATTGATTTTTGCCATTGAAAAACATCATGTTATTCATATACCAGAAATGTTTGAAGCTACTGACTGAATGAAAGGAGCTGGCATCTCACTCTCTTTGAATCTTCTTTATCATGCTAAGAGGAGCAGAAAAAAGCAAAAAATTTCAGACTTGCACCTTGCAATGCGGAGAAATTACTGTTTGTGCATTTACAATATTCATTGATTTTTGCCATTGAAAAACATCATGTTATTCATATACCAGAAATGTTTGAAGCTACTGACTGAATGAAAGGAGCTGGCATCTCACTCTCTTTGAATCTTCTTTATCATGCTAAGAGGAGCAGGAAAAAGCAAAAAATTTCAGAATTGCACCTTGCAATGCGGAGAAATTACTGTTTGTGCATTTACAATATTCATTGATTTTTGCCATTGAAAAACGTCCAGAAATGATTGAAGGTACTGACTGAATGAAAGGAGCTGGCATCTCACTCTCTTTGAATCTTCTTTATCATGCTAAGAGGAGCAGGAAAAAGCAAAAAATTTCAGAATTGCAACTTGCAATGCGGAGAAATTACTGTTTGTGCATTTACAATATTCATTGATTTTTGCCATTGAAAAACGTCCAGAAATGATTGAAGCTACTGACTGAATGAAAGGAGCTGGCATCTCACTCTCTTTGAATCTTCTTTATCATGCTAAGTGGAGCAGGAAAAAGCAAACAATTTCAGAATTGCACCTTGCAATGCGGAGAAATTACAGTTTGTGCATTTACAATATTCATTGATTTTTGCCATTGAAAAACGTTCAGAAATGATTGAAGCTACTGACTGAATGAAAGGAGCTGGCATCTCACTCTCTTTGAATCTTCTTTATCATGCTAAGAGGAGCAGGAAAAAGCAAAAAATTTCAGAATTGCACCTTGCAATGCGGAGAAATTACTGTTTGTGCATTTACAATATTCGTTGATTTTTGCCATTGAAAAACGTCCAGAAATGATTGAAGCTACTGACTGAATGAAAGGAGCTGGCATCTCACTCTCTTTGAATCTTCTTTATCATGCTAAGAGGAGCAGGAAAAAGCAAAAAATTTCAGAATTGCACCTTGCAATGCGGAGAATTTACTGTTTGTGCATTTACAATATTCATTGATTTTTGCCATTGAAAAACATGTTATTCATATACCAGAAATGTTTGAAGCTCCTGACTGAATGAAAGGAGCTGGCACCTCACTCTCTTTGAATCTTCTTTATCATGCTAAGAGGAGCAGGAAAAAGCAAAAAATTTCAGAATTGCACCTTGCAATGCGGAGAAATTACTGTTTGTGCATTTACAATATTCATTGATTTTTGCCATTGAAAAACGTCCAGAAATGATTGAAGCTACTGACTGAATGAAAGGAGCTGGCATCTCACTCTCTTTGAATCTTCTTTATCATGCTAAGAGGAGCAGGAAAAAGCAAAAAATTTCAGAATTGCACCTTGCAATGCGGAGAAATTACTGTTTGTGCATTTACAATATTCATTGATTTTTGCCATTGAAAAATGTCCAGAAATGTTTGAAGCTACTGACTGAATGAAAGGAGCTGGCATCTCACTCTCTTTGAATCTTCTTTATCATGCTAAGAGGAGCAGGAAAAAGCAAAAAATTTCAGAATTGCGCCTTGCAATGCGGAGAAATTACTGTTTGTGCATTTACAAAATTCATTGATTTTTGCCATTGAAAAACATCATGTTATTCATATACCAGAAATGATTGAAGCTACTGACTGAAGGAAAGGAGCTGGCATCTCACTCTCTTTGAATCTTCTTTATCATGCTAAGAGGAGCAGGAAAAAGCAAAAAATTTCAGAATTGCACCTTGCAATGCGGAGAAATTACTGTTTGTGCATTTACAATATTCATTGATTTTTGCCATTGAAAAACATCATGTTATTCATATACCAGAAATGTTTGAAGCTACTGACTGAATGAAAGGAGCTGGCATCTCACTCTCTTTGAATCTTCTTTATCATGCTAAGAGGAGCAGGAAAAAGCAAAAAATTTCAGAATTGCACCTTGCAATGCGGAGAAATTACTGTTTGTGCATTTACAATATTCATTGATTTTTGCCATTGAAAAACGTCCAGAAATGATTGAAGGTACTGACTGAATGAAAGGAGCTGGCATCTCACTCTCTTTGAATCTTCTTTATCATGCTAAGAGGAGCAGGAAAAAGCAAAAAATTTCAGAATTGCACCTTGCAATGCGGAGAAATTACTGTTTGTGCATTTACAATATTCGTTGATTTTTGCCATTGAAAAACGTCCAGAAATGATTGAAGCTACTGACTGAATGAAAGGAGCTGGCATCTCACTCTCTTTGAATCTTCTTTATCATGCTAAGAGGAGCAGGAAAAAGCAAAAAATTTCAGAATTGCACCTTGCAATGCGGAGAAATTACAGTTTGTGCATTTACAATATTCATTGATTTTTGCCATTGAAAAACGTCCAGAAATGATTGAAGCTACTGACTGAATGAAAGGAGCTGGCATCTCACTCTCTTTGAATCTTCTTTATCATGCTAAGAGGAGCAGGAAAAAGCAAAAAATTTCAGAATTGCACCTTGCAATGCGGAGAATTTACTGTTTGTGCATTTACAATATTCATTGATTTTTGCCATTGAAAAACATGTTATTCATATACCAGAAATGTTTGAAGCTCCTGACTGAATGAAAGGAGCTGGCACCTCACTCTCTTTGAATCTTCTTTATCATGCTAAGAGGAGCAGGAAAAAGCAAAAAATTTCAGAATTGCACCTTGCAATGCGGAGAAATTACTGTTTGTGCATTTACAATATTCATTGATTTTTGCCATTGAAAAACGTCCAGAAATGATTGAAGCTACTGACAGAATGAAAGGAGCTGGCATCTCACTCTCATTGAATCTTCTTTATCATGCTAAGAGGAGCAGGAAAAAGCAAAAAATTTCAGAATTGCACCTTGCAATGCGGAGAAATTACTGTTTGTACATTTACAATATTCATTGATTTTTGCCATTGAAAAATGTCCAGAAATGATTGAAGCTACTGACTGAATGAAAGGAGCTGGCATCTCACTCTCTTTGAATCTTCTTTATCATGCTAAGAGGAGCAGGAAAAAGCAAAAAATTTCAGAATTGCGCCTTGCAATGCGGAGAAATTACTGTTTGTGCATTTACAAAATTCATTGATTTTTGCCATTGAAAAACATCATGTTATTCATATACCAGAAATGATTGAAGCTACTGACTGAAGGAAAGGAGCTGGCATCTCACTCTCTTTGAATCTTCTTTATCATGCTAAGAGGAGCAGGAAAAAGCAAAAAATTTCAGAATTGCACCTTGCAATGCGGAGAATTTACTGTTTGTGCATTTACAATATTCATTGATTTTTGCCATTGAAAAACGTCCAGAAATGATTGAAGCTACTGACTGAATGAAAGGAGCTGGCATCTCACTCTCTTTGAATCTTCTTTATCATGCTAAGAGGAGCAGGAAAAAGCAAAAAATTTCAGAATTGCACCTTGCAATGCGGAGAAATTACAGTTTGTGCATTTACAATATTCATTGATTTTTGCCATTGAAAAACGTCCAGAAATGATTGAAGCTACTGACTGAATGAAAGGAGCTGGCATCTCACTCTCTTTGAATCTTCTTTATCATGCTAAGAGGAGCAGGAAAAAGCAAAAAATTTCAGAATTGCACCTTGCAATGCGGAGAAATTACTGTTTGTGAATTTACAATATTCGTTGATTTTTGCCATTGAAAAACGTCCAGAAATGATTGAAGCTACTGACTGAATGAAAGGAGTTGGCATCTCACTCTCTTTGAATCTTCTTTATCATGCTAAGAGGAGCAGGAAAAAGCAAAAAATTTCAGAATTGCACCTTGCAATGCGGAGAAATTACAGTTTGTGCATTTACAATATTCATTGATTTTTGCCATTGAAAAACGTCCAGAAATGATTGAAGCTACTGACTGAATGAAAGGAGCTGGCATCTCACTCTCTTTGAATCTTCTTTATCATGCTAAGAGGAGCAGGAAAAAGCAAAAAATTTCAGAATTGCACCTTGCAATGCGGAGAAATTACTGTTTGTGCATTTACAATATTCATTGATTTTTGCCATTGAAAAACATGTTATTCATATACCAGAAATGTTTGAAGCTCCTGACTGAATGAAAGGAGCTGGCACCTCACTCTCTTTGAATCTTCTTTATCATGCTAAGAGGAGCAGGAAAAAGCAAAAAATTTCAGAATTGCACCTTGCAATGCGGAGAAATTACTGTTTGTGCATTTACAATATTCATTGATTTTTGCCATTGAAAAACGTCCAGAAATGATTGTAGCTACTGACTGAATGAAAGGAGCTGGCATCTCACTCTCCTTGAATCTTCTTTATCATGCTAAGAGGAGCAGGAAAAAGCAAAAAATTTCAGAATTGCACCTTGCAATGCGGAGAAATTACTGTTTGTGCATTTACAATATTCGTTGATTTTTGCCATTGAAAAACGTCCAGAAATGATTGAAGCTACTGACTGAATGAAAGGAGCTGGCATCTCACTCTCTTTGAATCTTCTTTATCATGCTAAGAGGAGCAGGAAAAAGCAAAAAATTTCAGAATTGCACCTTGCAATGCGGAGAAATTACTGTTTGTGCATTTACAATATTCATTGATTTTTGCCATTGAAAAACATCATGTTATTCATATACCAGAAATGTTTGAAGCTACTGACTGAATGAAAGGAGCTGGCATCTCACTCTCTTTGAATCTTCTTTATCATGCTAAGAGGAGCAGGAAAAAGCAAAAAATTTCAGAATTGCACCTTGCAATGCGGAGAAATTACTGTTTGTGCATTTACAATATTCATTGATTTTTGCCATTGAAAAACGTCCAGAAATGATTGAAGGTACTGACTGAATGAAAGGAGCTGGCATCTCACTCTCTTTGAATCTTCTTTATCATGCTAAGAGGAGCAGGAAAAAGCAAAAAATTTCAGAATTGCAAATTGCAATGCGGAGAAATTACTGTTTGTGCATTTACAATATTCATTGATTTTTGCCATTGAAAAACGTCCAGAAATGATTGAAGCTACTGACTGAATGAAAGGAGCTGGCATCTCACTCTCTTTGAATCTTCTTTATCATGCTAAGTGGAGCAGGAAAAAGCAAAAAATTTCAGAATTGCACCTTGCAATGCGGAGAAATTACAGTTTGTGCATTTACAATATTCATTGATTTTTGCCATTGAAAAACGTCCAGAAATGATTGAAGCTACTGACTGAATGAAAGGAGCTGGCATCTCACTCTCTTTGAATCTTCTTTATCATGCTAAGAGGAGCAGGAAAAAGCAAAAAATTTCAGAATTGCACCTTGCAATGCGGAGAAATTACTGTTTGTGCATTTACAATATTCGTTGATTTTTGCCATTGAAAAACGTCCAGAAATGATTGAAGCTACTGACTGAATGAAAGGAGCTGGCATCTCACTCTCTTTGAATCTTCTTTATCATGCTAAGAGGAGCAGGAAAAAGCAAAAAATTTCAGAATTGCACCTTGCAATGCGGAGAAATTACAGTTTGTGCATTTACAATATTCATTGATTTTTGCCATTGAAAAACGTCCAGAAATGATTGAAGCTACTGACTGAATGAAAGGAGCTGGCATCTCACTCTCTTTGAATCTTCTTTATCATGCTAAGAGGAGCAGGAAAAAGCAAAAAATTTCAGAATTGCACCTTGCAATGCGGAGAATTTACTGTTTGTGCATTTACAATATTCATTGATTTTTGCCATTGAAAAACATGTTATTCATATACCAGAAATGTTTGAAGCTCCTGACTGAATGAAAGGAGCTGGCACCTCACTCTCTTTGAATCTTCTTTATCATGCTAAGAGGAGCAGGAAAAAGCAAAAAATTTCAGAATTGCACCTTGCAATGCGGAGAAATTACTGTTTGTGCATTTACAATATTCATTGATTTTTGCCATTGAAAAATGTCCAGAAATGATTGAAGCTACTGACTGAATGAAAGGAGCTGGCATCTCACTCTCTTTGAATCTTCTTTATCATGCTAAGAGGAGCAGGAAAAAGCAAAAAATTTCAGAATTGCACCTTGCAATGCGGAGAAATTACTGTTTGTGCATTTACAATATTCGTTGATTTTTGCCATTGAAAAACGTCCAGAAATGATTGAAGCTACTGACTGAATGAAAGGAGCTGGCATCTCACTCTCTTTGAATCTTCTTTATCATGCTAAGAGGAGCAGGAAAAAGCAAAAAATTTCAGAATTGCACCTTGCAATGGGGAGAATTTACTGTTTGTGCATTTACAATATTCATTGATTTTTGCCATTGAAAAACATGTTATTCATATACCAGAAATGTTTGAAGCTCCTGACTGAATGAAAGGAGCTGGCACCTCACTCTCTTTGAATCTTCTTTATCATGCTAAGAGGAGCAGGAAAAAGCAAAAAATTTCAGAATTGCACCTTGCAATGCGGAGAAATTACTGTTTGTGCATTTACAATATTCATTGATTTTTGCCATTGAAAAACGTCCAGAAATGATTGAAGCTACTGACTGAATGAAAGGAGCTGGCATCTCACTCTCTTTGAATCTTCTTTATCATGCTAAGAGGAGCAGGAAAAAGCAAAAAATTTCAGAATTGCACCTTGCAATGCGGAGAAATTACTGTTTGTGCATTTACAATATTCATTGATTTTTGCCATTGAAAAATGTCCAGAAATGATTGAAGCTACTGACTGAATGAAAGGAGCTGGCATCTCACTCTCTTTGAATCTTCTTTATCATGCTAAGAGGAGCAGGAAAAAGCAAAAAATTTCAGAATTGCGCCTTGCAATGCGGAGAAATTACTGTTTGTGCATTTACAAAATTCATTGATTTTTGCCATTGAAAAACATCATGTTATTCATATACCAGAAATGATTGAAGCTACTGACTGAAGGAAAGGAGCTGGCATCTCACTCTCTTTGAATCTTCTTTATCATGCTAAGAGGAGCAGGAAAAAGCAAAAAATTTCAGAATTGCACCTTGCAATGCGGAGAATTTACTGTTTGTGCATTTACAATATTCATTGATTTTTGCCATTGAAAAACGTCCAGAAATGATTGAAGCTACTGACTGAATGAAAGCAGCTGGCATCTCACTCTCTTTGAATCTTCTTTATCATGCTAAGAGGAGCAGGAAAAAGCAAAAAATTTCAGAATTGCACCTTGCAATGCGGAGAAATTACAGTTTGTGCATTTACAATATTCATTGATTTTTGCCATTGAAAAACGTCCAGAAATGATTGAAGCTACTGACTGAATGAAAGGAGCTGGCATCTCACTCTCTTTGAATCTTCTTTATCATGCTAAGAGGAGCAGGAAAAAGCAAAAAATTTCAGAATTGCACCTTGCAATGCGGAGAAATTACTGTTTGTGCATTTACAATATTCGTTGATTTTTGCCATTGAAAAATGTCCAGAAATGATTGAAGCTACTGACTGAATGAAAGGAGCTGGCATCTCACTCTCTTTGAATCTTCTTTATCATGCTAAGAGGAGCAGGAAAAAGCAAAAAATTTCAGAATTGCACCTTGCAATGCGGAGAAATTACTGTTTGTGCATTTACAATATTCATTGATTTTTGCCATTGAAAAACATCATGTTATTCATATACCAGAAATGTTTGAAGCTACTGACTGAATGAAAGGAGCTGGCATCTCACTCTCTTTGAATCTTCTTTATCATGCTAAGAGGAGCAGGAAAAAGCAAAAAATTTCAGAATTGCACCTTGCAATGCGGAGAAATTACTGTTTGTGCATTTACAATATTCATTGATTTTTGCCATTGAAAAACGTCCAGAAATGATTGAAGGTACTGACTGAATGAAAGGAGCTGGCATCTCACTCTCTTTGAATCTTCTTTATCATGCTAAGAGGAGCAGGAAAAAGCAAAAAATTTCAGAATTGCAACTTGCAATGCGGAGAAATTACTGTTTGTGCATTTACAATATTCATTGATTTTTGCCATTGAAAAACGTCCAGAAATGATTGAAGCTACTGACTGAATGAAAGGAGCTGGCATCTCACTCTCTTTGAATCTTCTTTATCATGCTAAGTGGAGCAGGAAAAAGCAAAAAATTTCAGAATTGCACCTTGCAATGCGGAGAAATTACAGTTTGTGCATTTACAATATTCATTGATTTTTGCCATTGAAAAACGTCCAGAAATGATTGAAGCTACTGACTGAATGAAAGGAGCTGGCATCTCACTCTCTTTGAATCTTCTTTATCATGCTAAGAGGAGCAGGAAAAAGCAAAAAATTTCAGAATTGCACCTTGCAATGCGGAGAAATTACTGTTTGTGCATTTACAATATTCGTTGATTTTTGCCATTGAAAAACGTCCAGAAATGATTGAAGCTACTGACTGAATGAAAGGAGCTGGCATCTCACTCTCTTTGAATCTTCTTTATCATGCTAAGAGGAGCAGGAAAAAGCAAAAAATTTCAGAATTGCACCTTGCAATGCGGAGAAATTACAGTTTGTGCATTTACAATATTCATTGATTTTTGCCATTGAAAAACGTCCAGAAATGATTGAAGCTACTGACTGAATGAAAGGAGCTGGCATCTCACTCTCTTTGAATCTTCTTTATCATGCTAAGAGGAGCAGGAAAAAGCAAAAAATTTCAGAATTGCACCTTGCAATGCGGAGAATTTACTGTTTGTGCATTTACAATATTCATTGATTTTTGCCATTGAAAAACATGTTTTTCATATACCAGAAATGTTTGAAGCTCCTGACTGAATGAAAGGAGCTGGCACCTCACTCTCTTTGAATCTTCTTTATCATGCTAAGAGGAGCAGGAAAAAGCAAAAAATTTCAGAATTGCACCTTGCAATGCGGAGAAATTACTGTTTGTGCATTTACAATATTCATTGATTTTTGCCATTGAAAAACGTCCAGAAATGATTGAAGCTACTGACTGAATGAAAGGAGCTGGCATCTCACTCTCTTTGAATCTTCTTTATCATGCTAAGAGGAGCAGGAAAAAGCAAAAAATTTCAGAATTGCACCTTGCAATGCGGAGAAATTACTGTTTGTACATTTACAATATTCATTGATTTTTGCCATTGAAAAATGTCCAGAAATGATTGAAGCTACTGACTGAATGAAAGGAGCTGGCATCTCACTCTCTTTGAATCTTCTTTATCATGCTAAGAGGAGCTGGAAAAAGCAAAAAATTTCAGAATTGCGCCTTGCAATGCGGAGAAATTACTGTTTGTGCATTTACAAAATTCATTGATTTTTGCCATTGAAAAACATCATGTTATTCATATACCAGAAATGATTGAAGCTACTGACTGAAGGAAAGGAGCTGGCATCTCACTCTCTTTGAATCTTCTTTATCATGCTAAGAGGAGCAGGAAAAAGCAAAAAATTTCAGAATTGCACCTTGCAATGCGGAGAATTTACTGTTTGTGCATTTACAATATTCATTGATTTTTGCCATTGAAAAACGTCCAGAAATGATTGAAGCTACTGACTGAATGAAAGGAGCTGGCATCTCACTCTCTTTGAATCTTCTTTATCATGCTAAGAGGAGCAGGAAAAAGCAAAAAATTTCAGAATTGCACCTTGCAATGCGGAGAAATTACAGTTTGTGCATTTACAATATTCATTGATTTTTGCCATTGAAAAACGTCCAGAAATGATTGAAGCTACTGACTGAATGAAAGGAGCTGGCATCTCACTCTCTTTGAATCTTCTTTATCATGCTAAGAGGAGCAGGAAAAAGCAAAAAATTTCAGAATTGCACCTTGCAATGCGGAGAAATTACTGTTTGTGAATTTACAATATTCGTTGATTTTTGCCATTGAAAAACGTCCAGAAATGATTGAAGCTACTGACTGAATGAAAGGAGCTGGCATCTCACTCTCTTTGAATCTTCTTTATCATGCTAAGAGGAGCAGGAAAAAGCAAAAAATTTCAGAATTGCACCTTGCAATGCGGAGAAATTACAGTTTGTGCATTTACAATATTCATTGATTTTTGCCATTGAAAAACGTCCAGAAATGATTGAAGCTACTGACTGAATGAAAGGAGCTGGCATCTCACTCTCTTTGAATCTTCTTTATCATGCTAAGAGGAGCAGGAAAAAGCAAAAAATTTCAGAATTGCACCTTGCAATGCGGAGAAATTACTGTTTGTGCATTTACAATATTCGTTGATTTTTGCCATTGAAAAACGTCCAGAAATGATTGAAGCTACTGACTGAATGAAAGGAGCTGGCATCTCACTCTCTTTGAATCTTCTTTATCATGCAAAGAGGAGCAGGAAAAAGCAAAAAATTTCAGAATTGCACCTTGCAATGCGGAGAAATTACTGTTTGTGCATTTACAATATTCATTGATTTTTGCCATTGAAAAACATCATGTTATTCATATACCAGAAATGTTTGAAGCTACTGACTGAATGAAAGGAGCTGGCATCTCACTCTCTTTGAATCTTCTTTATCATGCTAAGAGGAGCAGGAAAAAGCAAAAAATTTCAGAATTGCACCTTGCAATGCGGAGAAATTACTGTTTGTGCATTTACAATATTCATTGATTTTTGCCATTGAAAAACGTCCAGAAATGATTGAAGGTACTGACTGAATGAAAGGAGCTGGCATCTCACTCTCTTTGAATCTTCTTTATCATGCTAAGAGGAGCAGGAAAAAGCAAAAAATTTCAGAATTGCAACTTGCAATGCGGAGAAATTACTGTTTGTGCATTTACAATATTCATTGATTTTTGCCATTGAAAAACGTCCAGAAATGATTGAAGCTACTGACTGAATGAAAGGAGCTGGCATCTCACTCTCTTTGAATCTTCTTTATCATGCTAAGAGGAGCAGGAAAAAGCAAAAAATTTCAGAATTGCACCTTGCAATGCGGAGAAATTACAGTTTGTGCATTTACAATATTCATTGATTTTTGCCATTGAAAAACGTCCAGAAATGATTGAAGCTACTGACTGAATGAAAGGAGCTGGCATCTCACTCTCTTTGAATCTTCTTTATCATGCTAAGAGGAGCAGGAAAAAGCAAAAAATTTCAGAATTGCACCTTGCAATGCGGAGAATTTACTGTTTGTGCATTTACAATATTCATTGATTTTTGCCATTGAAAAACATGTTATTCATATACCAGAAATGTTTGAAGCTCCTGACTGAATGAAAGGAGCTGGCACCTCACTCTCTTTGAATCTTCTTTATCATGCTAAGAGGAGCAGGAAAAAGCAAAAAATTTCAGAATTGCACCTTGCAATGCGGAGAAATTACTGTTTGTGCATTTACAATATTCATTGATTTTTGCCATTGAAAAACGTCCAGAAATGATTGAAGCTACTGACTGAATGAAAGGAGCTGGCATCTCACTCTCTTTGAATCTTCTTTATCATGCTAAGAGGAGCAGGAAAAAGCAAAAAATTTCAGAATTGCGCCTTGCAATGCGGAGAAATTACTGTTTGTGCATTTACAAAATTCATTGATTTTTGCCATTGAAAAACATCATGTTATTCATATACCAGAAATGATTGAAGCTACTGACTGAAGGAAAGGAGCTGGCATCTCACTCTCTTTGAATCTTCTTTATCATGCTAAGAGGAGCAGGAAAAAGCAAAAAATTTCAGAATTGCACCTTGCAATTCGGAGAATTTACTGTTTGTGCATTTACAATATTCATTGATTTTTGCCATTGAAAAACGTCCAGAAATGATTGAAGCTACTGACTGAATGAAAGGAGCTGGCATCTCACTCTCTTTGAATCTTCTTTATCATGCTAAGAGGAGCAGGAAAAAGCAAAAAATTTCAGAATTGCACCTTGCAATGCGGAGAAATTACAGTTTGTGCATTTACAATATTCATTGATTTTTGCCATTGAAAAACGTCCAGAAATGATTGAAGCTACTGACTGAATGAAAGGAGCTGGCATCTCACTCTCTTTGAATGTTCTTTATCATGCTAAGAGGAGCAGGAAAAAGCAAAAAATTTCAGAATTGCACCTTGCAATGCGGAGAAATTACTGTTTGTGAATTTACAATATTCGTTGATTTTTGCCATTGAAAAACGTCCAGAAATGATTGAAGCTACTGACTGAATGAAAGGAGCTGGCATCTCACTCTCTTTGAATCTTCTTTATCATGCTAAGAGGAGCAGGAAAAAGCAAAAAATTTCAGAATTGCACCTTGCAATGCGGAGAAATTACAGTTTGTGCATTTACAATATTCATTGATTTTTGCCATTGAAAAACGTCCAGAAATGATTGAAGCTACTGACTGAATGAAAGGAGCTGGCATCTCACTCTCTTTGAATCTTCTTTATCATGCTAAGAGGAGCAGGAAAAAGCAAAAAATTTCAGAATTGCACCTTGCAATGCGGAGAAATTACTGTTTGTGCATTTACAATATTCATTGATTTTTGCCATTGAAAAACATGTTATTCATATACCAGAAATGTTTGAAGCTCCTGACTGAATGAAAGGAGCTGGCACCTCACTCTCTTTGAATCTTCTTTATCATGCTAAGAGGAGCAGGAAAAAGCAAAAAATTTCAGAATTGCACCTTGCAATGCGGAGAAATTACTGTTTGTGCATTTACAATATTCATTGATTTTTGCCATTGAAAAACGTCCAGAAATGATTGAAGGTACTGACTGAATGAAAGGAGCTGGCATCTCACTCTCTTTGAATCTTCTTTATCATGCTAAGAGGAGCAGGAAAAAGCAAAAAATTTCAGAATTGCAACTTGCAATGCGGAGAAATTACTGTTTGTGCATTTACAATATTCATTGATTTTTGCCATTGAAAAACGTCCAGAAATGATTGAAGCTACTGACTGAAGGAAAGGAGCTGGCATCTCACTCTCTTTGAATCTTCTTTATCATGCTAAGTGGAGCAGGAAAAAGCAAAAAATTTCAGAATTGCACCTTGCAATGCGGAGAAATTACAGTTTGTGCATTTACAATATTCATTGATTTTTGCCATTGAAAAACGTCCAGAAATGATTGAAGCTACTGACTGAATGAAAGGAGCTGGCATCTCACTCTCTTTGAATCTTCTTTATCATGCTAAGAGGAGCAGGAAAAAGCAAAAAATTTCAGAATTGCACCTTGCAATGCGGAGAAATTACTGTTTGTGCATTTACAATATTCGTTGATTTTTGCCATTGAAAAACGTCCAGAAATGATTGAAGCTACTGACTGAATGAAAGGAGCTGGCATCTCACTCTCTTTGAATCTTCTTTATCATGCTAAGAGGAGCAGGAAAAAGCAAAAAATTTCAGAATTGCACCTTGCAATGCGGAGAAATTACAGTTTGTGCATTTACAATATTCATTGATTTTTGCCATTGAAAAACGTCCAGAAATGATTGAAGCTACTGACTGAATGAAAGGAGCTGGCATCTCACTCTCTTTGAATCTTCTTTATCATGCTAAGAGGAGCAGGAAAAAGCAAAAAATTTCAGAATTGCACCTTGCAATGCGGAGAATTTACTGTTTGTGCATTTACAATATTCATTGATTTTTGCCATTGAAAAACATGTTATTCATATACCAGAAATGTTTGAAGCTCCTGACTGAATGAAAGGAGCTGGCACCTCACTCTCTTTGAATCTTCTTTATCATGCTAAGAGGAGCAGGAAAAAGCAAAAAATTTCAGAATTGCACCTTGCAATGCGGAGAAATTACTGTTTGTGCATTTACAATATTCATTGATTTTTGCCATTGAAAAACGTCCAGAAATGATTGAAGCTACTGACTGAATGAAAGGAGCTGGCATCTCACTCTCTTTGAATCTTCTTTATCATGCTAAGAGGAGCAGGAAAAAGCAAAAAATTTCAGAATTGCACCTTGCAATGCGGAGAAATTACTGTTTGTACATTTACAATATTCATTGATTTTTGCCATTGAAAAATGTCCAGAAATGATTGAAGCTACTGACTGAATGAAAGGAGCTGGCATCTCACTCTCTTTGAATCTTCTTTATCATGCTAAGAGGAGCAGGAAAAAGCAAAAAATTTCAGAATTGCGCCTTGCAATGCGGAGAAATTACTGTTTGTGCATTTACAAAATTCATTGATTTTTGCCATTGAAAAACATCATGTTATTCATATACCAGAAATGATTGAAGCTACTGACTGAAGGAAAGGAGCTGGCATCTCACTCTCTTTGAATCTTCTTTATCATGCTAAGAGGAGCAGGAAAAAGCAAAAAATTTCAGAATTGCACCTTGCAATGCGGAGAATTTACTGTTTGTGCATTTACAATATTCATTGATTTTTGCCATTGAAAAACGTCCAGAAATGATTGAAGCTACTGACTGAATGAAAGGAGCTGGCATCTCACTCTCTTTGAATCTTCTTTATCATGCTAAGAGGAGCAGGAAAAAGCAAAAAATTTCAGAATTGCACCTTGCAATGCGGAGAAATTACAGTTTGTGCATTTACAATATTCATTGATTTTTGCCATTGAAAAACGTCCAGAAATGATTGAAGCTACTGACTGAATGAAAGGAGCTGGCATCTCACTCTCTTTGAATCTTCTTTATCATGCTAAGAGGAGCAGGAAAAAGCAAAAAATTTCAGAATTGCACCTTGCAATGCGGAGAAATTACTGTTTGTGAATTTACAATATTCGTTGATTTTTGCCATTGAAAAACGTCCAGAAATGATTGAAGCTACTGACTGAATGAAAGGAGCTGGCATCTCACTCTCTTTGAATCTTCTTTATCATGCTAAGAGGAGCAGGAAAAAGCAAAAAATTTCAGAATTGCACCTTGCAATGCGGAGAAATTACAGTTTGTGCATTTACAATATTCATTGATTTTTGCCATTGAAAAACGTCCAGAAATGATTGAAGCTACTGACTGAATGAAAGGAGATGGCATCTCACTCTCTTTGAATCTTCTTTATCATGCTAAGAGGAGCAGGAAAAAGCAAAAAATTTCAGAATTGCACCTTGCAATGCGGAGAAATTACTGTTTGTGCATTTACAATATTCGTTGATTTTTGCCATTGAAAAACGTCCAGAAATGATTGAAGCTACTGACTGAATGAAAGGAGCTGGCATCTCACTCTCTTTGAATCTTCTTTATCATGCTAAGAGGAGCAGGAAAAAGCAAAAAATTTCAGAATTGCACCTTGCAATGCGGAGAAATTACTGTTTGTGCATTTACAATATTCATTGATTTTTGCCATTGAAAAACATCATGTTATTCATATACCAGAAATGTTTGAAGCTACTGACTGAATGAAAGGAGCTGGCATCTCACTCTCTTTGAATCTTCTTTATCATGCTAAGAGGAGCAGGAAAAAGCAAAAAATTTCAGAATTGCACCTTGCAATGCGGAGAAATTACTGTTTGTGCATTTACAATATTCATTGATTTTTGCCATTGAAAAACGTCCAGAAATGATTGAAGGTACTGACTGAATGAAAGGAGCTGGCATCTCACTCTCTTTGAATCTTCTTTATCATGCTAAGAGGAGCAGGAAAAAGCAAAAAATTTCAGAATTGCAACTTGCAATGCGGAGAAATTACTGTTTGTGCATTTACAATATTCATTGATTTTTGCCATTGAAAAACGTCCAGAAATGATTGAAGCTACTGACTGAATGAAAGGAGCTGGCATCTCACTCTCTTTGAATCTTCTTTATCATGCTAAGTGGAGCAGGAAAAAGCAAAAAATTTCAGAATTGCACCTTGCAATGCGGAGAAATTACAGTTTGTGCATTTACAATATTCATTGATTTTTGCCATTGAAAAACGTCCAGAAATGATTGAAGCTACTGACTGAATGAAAGGAGCTGGCATCTCACTCTCTTTGAATCTTCTTTATCATGCTAAGAGGAGCAGGAAAAAGCAAAAAATTTCAGAATTGCACCTTGCAATGCGGAGAAATTACTGTTTGTGCATTTACAATATTCGTTGATTTTTGCCATTGAAAAACGTCCAGAAATGATTGAAGCTACTGACTGAATGAAAGGAGCTGGCATCTCACTCTCTTTGAATCTTCTTTATCATGCTAAGAGGAGCAGGAAAAAGCAAAAAATTTCAGAATTGCACCTTGCAATGCGGAGAAATTACAGTTTGTGCATTTACAATATTCATTGATTTTTGCCATTGAAAAACGTCCAGAAATGATTGAAGCTACTGACTGAATGAAAGGAGCTGCCATCTCACTCTCTTTGAATCTTCTTTATCATGCTAAGAGGAGCAGGAAAAAGCAAAAAATTTCAGAATTGCACCTTGCAATGCGGAGAAATTACTGTTTGTGCATTTACAATATTCATTGATTTTTGCCATTGAAAAACATGTTATTCATATACCAGAAATGTTTGAAGCTCCTGACTGAATGAAAGGAGCTGGCACCTCACTCTCTTTGAATCTTCTTTATCATGCTAAGAGGAGCAGGAAAAAGCAAAAAATTTCAGAATTGCACCTTGCAATGCGGAGAAATTACTGTTTGTGCATTTACAATATTCATTGATTTTTGCCATTGAAAAATGTCCAGAAATGATTGAAGCTACTGACTGAATGAAAGGAGCTGGCATCTCACTCTCTTTGAATCTTCTTTATCATGCTAAGAGGAGCAGGAAAAAGCAAAAAATTTCAGAATTGCACCTTGCAATGCGGAGAAATTACTGTTTGTGCATTTACAATATTCATTGATTTTTGCCATTGAAAAACGTCCAGAAATGATTGAAGGTACTGACTGAATGAAAGGAGCTGGCATCTCACTCTCTTTGAATCTTCTTTATCATGCTAAGAGGAGCAGGAAAAAGCAAAAAATTTCAGAATTGCAACTTGCAATGCGGAGAAATTACTGTTTGTGCATTTACAATATTCATTGATTTTTGCCATTGAAAAACGTCCAGAAATGATTGAAGCTACTGACTGAATGAAAGGAGCTGGCATCTCACTCTCTTTGAATCTTCTTTATCATGCTAAGTGGAGCAGGAAAAAGCAAAAAATTTCAGAATTGCACCTTGCAATGCGGAGAAATTACAGTTTGTGCATTTACAATATTCATTGATTTTTGCCATTGAAAAACGTCCAGAAATGATTGAAGCTACTGACTGAATGAAAGGAGCTGGCATCTCACTCTCTTTGAATCTTCTTTATCATGCTAAGAGGAGCAGGAAAAAGCAAAAAATTTCAGAATTGCACCTTGCAATGCGGAGAAATTACTGTTTGTGCATTTACAATATTCGTTGATTTTTGCCATTGAAAAACGTCCAGAAATGATTGAAGCTACTGACTGAATGAAAGGAGCTGGCATCTCACTCTCTTTGAATCTTCTTTATCATGCTAAGAGGAGCAGGAAAAAGCAAAAAATTTCAGAATTGCACCTTGCAATGCGGAGAAATTACAGTTTGTGCATTTACAATATTCATTGGTTTTTGCCATTGAAAAACGTCCAGAAATGATTGAAGCTACTGACTGAATGAAAGGAGCTGGCATCTCACTCTCTTTGAATCTTCTTTATCATGCTAAGAGGAGCAGGAAAAAGCAAAAAATTTCAGAATTGCACCTTGCAATGCGGAGAAATTACTGTTTGTGCATTTACAATATTCATTGATTTTTGCCATTGAAAAACATGTTATTCATATACCAGAAATGTTTGTAGCTCCTGACTGAATGAAAGGAGCTGGCACCTCACTCTCTTTGAATCTTCTTTATCATGCTAAGAGGAGCAGGAAAAAGCAAAAAATTTCAGAATTGCACCTTGCAATGCGGAGAAATTACTGTTTGTGCATTTACAATATTCATTGATTTTTGCCATTGAAAAACGTCCAGAAATGATTGTAGCTACTGACTGAATGAAAGGAGCTGGCATCTCACTCTCCTTGAATCTTCTTTATCATGCTAAGAGGAGCAGGAAAAAGCAAAAAATTTCAGAATTGCACCTTGCAATGCGGAGAAATTACTGTTTGTGCATTTACAATATTCATTGATTTTTGCCATTGAAAAATGTCCAGAAATGATTGAAGCTACTGACTGAATGAAAGGAGCTGGCATCTCACTCTCTTTGAATCTTCTTTATCATGCTAAGAGGAGCAGGAAAAAACAAAAAATTTCAGAATTGCGCCTTGCAATGCGGAGAAATTACTGTTTGTGCATTTACAAAATTCATTGATTTTTGCCATTGAAAAACATCATGTTATTCATATACCAGAAATGATTGAAGCTACTGACTGAAGGAAAGGAGCTGGCATCTCACTCTCTTTGAATCTTCTTTATCATGCTAAGAGGAGCAGGAAAAAGCAAAAAATTTCAGAATTGCACCTTGCAATGCGGAGAAATTACTGTTTGTGCATTTACAATATTCATTGATTTTTGCGATTGAAAAACATCATGTTATTCATATACCAGAAATGATTGAAGCTACTGACTGAATGAAAGGAGCTGGCATCTCACTCTCTTTGAATCTTCTTTATCATGCTAAGAGGAGCAGGAAAAAGCAAAAAATTTCAGAATTGCACCTTGCAATGCGGAGAAATTACAGTTTGTGCATTTACAATATTCATTGATTTTTGCCATTGAAAAACGTCCAGAAATGATTGAAGCTACTGACTGAATGAAAGGAGCTGGCATCTCACTCTCTTTGAATCTTCTTTATCATGCTAAGAGGAGCAGGAAAAAGCAAAAAATTTCAGAATTGCACCTTGCAATGCGGAGAAATTACTGTTTGTGCATTTACAATATTCATTGATTTTTGCCATTGAAAAACGTCCAGAAATGATTGAAGGTACTGACTGAATGAAAGGAGCTGGCATCTCACTCTCTTTGAATCTTCTTTATCATGCTAAGAGGAGCAGGAAAAAGCAAAAAATTTCAGAATTGCACCTTGCAATGCGGAGAAATTACTGTTTGTGCATTTACAATATTCATTGATTTTTGCCATTGAAAAACGTCCAGAAATGATTGAAGCTACTGACTGAATGAAAGGAGCTGGCATCTCACTCTCTTTGAATCTTCTTTATCATGCTAAGAGGAGCAGGAAAAAGCAAAAAATTTCAGAATTGCACCTTGCAATGCGGAGAAATTACTGTTTGTGCATTTACAATATTCATTGATTTTTGCCATTGAAAAATGTCCAGAAATGATTGAAGCTACTGACTGAATGAAAGGAGCTGGCATCTCACTCTCTTTGAATCTTCTTTATCATGCTAAGAGGAGCAGGAAAAAGCAAAAAATTTTAGAATTGCGCCTTGCAATGCGGAGAAATTACTGTTTGTGCATTTACAAAATTCATTGATTTTTGCCATTGAAAAACATCATGTTATTCATATACCAGAAATGATTGAAGCTACTGACTGAAGGAAAGGATCTGGCATCTCACTCTCTTTGAATCTTCTTTATCATGCTTAGAGGAGCAGGAAAAAGCAAAAAATTTCAGAATTGCACCTGGCAATGCGGAGAAATTACTGTTTGTGCATTTACAATATTCATTGATTTTTGCCATTGAAAAACGTCCAGAAATGATTGAAGCTACTGACTGAATGAAAGGAGCTGGCATCTCACTCTCTTTGAATCTTCTTTATCATGCTAAGAGGAGCAGGAAAAAGCAAAAAATTTCAGAATTGCACCTTGCAATGCGGAGAAATTACTGTTTGTGCATTTACAATATTCATTGATTTTTGCGATTGAAAAACATCATGTTATTCATATACCAGAAATGATTGAAGCTACTGACTGAATGAAAGGAGCTGGCATCTCACTCTCTTTGAATCTTCTTTATCATGCTAAGAGGAGCAGGAAAAAGTAAAAAATTTCAGAATTGCACCTTGCAATGCGGAGAAATTACTGTTTGTGCATTTACAATATTCATTGATTTTTGCCATTGAAAAACATCCAGAAATGATTGAAGCTACTGACTGAATGAAAGGAGCTGGCATCTCACTCTCTTTGAATCTTCTTTATCATGCTAAGAGGAGCAGGAAAAAGCAAAAAATTTCAGAATTGCACCTTGCAATGCGGAGAAATTACTGTTTGCGCATTTACAATATTCATTGATTTTTGCTATTGAAAAACATCATGTTATTCATATACCAGAAATGATTGAAGCTACTGACTGAATGAAAGGAGCTGGCATCTCACTCTCTTTGAATCTTCTTTATCATGCTAAGAGGAGCAGGAAAAAGCAAAAAATTTCAGAATTGCACCTTGCAATGCGGAGAAATTACAGTTTGTGCATTTACAATATTCATTGATTTTTGCCATTGAAAAACGTCCAGAAATGATTGAAGCTACTGACTGAATGAAAGGAGCTGGCATCTCACTCTCTTTGAATCTTCTTTATCATGCTAAGAGGAGCAGGAAAAAGCAAAAAATTTCAGAATTGCACCTTGCAATGCGGAGAAATTACTGTTTGTGCATTTACAAAATTCATTGATTTTTGCCATTGAAAAACGTCCAGAAATGATTGAAGGTACTGACTGAATGAAAGGAGCTGGCATCTCACTCTCTTTGAATCTTTATCATGCTAAGAGGAGCAGGAAAAAGCAAAAAATTTCAGAATTGCACCTTGCAATGCGGAGAAATTACTGTTTTTGCATTTACAATATTCATTGATTTTTGCCATTGAAAAACGTCCAGAAATGATTGAAGCTACTGACTGAATGAAAGGAGCTGGCATCTCACTCTCTTTGAATCTTCTTTATCATGCTAAGAGGAGCAGGAAAAAGCAAAAAATTTCAGAATTGCACCTTGCAATGCGGAGAAATTACTGTTTGTGCATTTACAATATTCATTGATTTTTGCCATTGAAAAATGTCCAGAAATGATTGAAGCTACTGACTGAATGAAAGGAGCTGGCATCTCACTCTCTTTGAATCTTCTTTATCATGCTAAGAGGAGCAGGAAAAAGCAAAAAATTTCAGAATTGCGCCTTGCAATGCGGAGAAATTACTGTTTGTGCATTTACAAAATTCATTGATTTTTGCCATTGAAAAACATCATGTTATTCATATACCAGAAATGATTGAAGCTACTGACTGAAGGAAAGGATCTGGCATCTCACTCTCTTTGAATCTTCTTTATCATGCTTAGAGGAGCAGGAAAAAGAAAAAAATTTCAGAATTGCACCTTGCAATGCGGAGAAATTACTGTTTGTGCATTTACAATATTCATTGATTTTTGCCATTGAAAAACGTCCAGAAATGATTGAAGCTACTGACTGAATGAAAGGAGCTGGCATCTCACTCTCTTTGAATCTTCTTTATCATGCTAAGAGGAGCAGGAAAAAGCAAAAAATTTCAGAATTGCACCTTGCAATGCGTAGAAATTACTGTTTGTGCATTTACAATATTCATTGATTTTTGCGATTGAAAAACATCATGTTATTCATATACCAGAAATGATTGAAGCTACTGACTGAATGAAAGGAGCTGGCATCTCACTCTCTTTGAATCTTCTTTATCATGCTAAGAGGAGCAGGAAAAAGTAAAAAATTTCAGAATTGCACCTTGCAATGCGGAGAAATTACTGTTTGTGCATTTACAATATTCAATGATTTTTGCCATTGAAAAACGTCCAGAAATGATTGAAGCTACTGACTGAATGAAATGAGCTGGCATCTCACTCTCTTTGAATCTTGTTTATCATGCTAAGAGGAGCAGGAAAAAGCAAAAAATTTCAGAATTGCACCTTGCAATGCGGAGAAATTACTGTTTGTGCATTTACAATATTCATTGATTTTTGCCAATGAAAAACGTCCAGAAATGATTGAAGCTACTGACTGAATGAAAGGAGCTGGCATCTCACTCTCTTTGAATCTTCTTTATCATGCTAAGAGGAGCAGGAAAAAGCAAAAAATTTCAGAATTGCACCTTGCAATGCGGAGAAATTACTGTTTGTTCATTTACAATATTCATTGATTTTTGCCATTGAAAAACATCATGTTATTCATATACCAGAAATGATTGAAGCTACTGACTGAATGAAAGGAGCTGGCATCTCACTCTCTTTGAATCTTCTTTATCATGCTAAGAGGAGCAGGAAAAAGTAAAAAATTTCAGAATTGCACCTTGCAATGTGGAGAAATTACTGTTTGTGCATTTATAATATTCAATGATTTTTGCCATTGAAAAACGTCCAGAAATGATTGAAGCTACTGACTGAACAAAAGGAGCTGGCATCTCACTCTCTTTGAATCTTCTTTATCATGCTAAGAGGAGCAGGAAAAAGCAAAAAATTTCAGAATTGCACCTTGCAATGCGGAGAAATTACTGTTTGTGCATTTACAATATTCATTGATTTTTGCCATTGAAAAACATCATGTTATTCATGTACCAGAAATGTTTGAAGCTACTGACTGAATGAAAGGAGCTGGCATCTCACTCTCTTTGAATCTTCTTTATCATGCTAAGAGGAGCAGGAAAAAGCAAAAAATTTCAGAATTGCACATTGCAATGCGGAGAAATTACTGTTTGTGCATTTACAATATTCATTGATTTTTGCCATTGAAAAACGTCCAGAAATGATTGAAGCTACTGACTGAATGAAAGGAGCTGGCATCTCACTCTCTTTGAATCTTCTTTATCATGCTAAGAGGAGCAGGAAAAAGCAAAAAAATTCAGAATTGCACCTTGCAATGCGGAGAAATTACTGTTTGTGCATTTACAATATTCATTGATTTTTGCCATTGAAAAACGTCCAGAAATGATTGAAGCTACTGACTGAATGAAAGGAGCTGGCATCTCACTCTCTTTGAATCTTCTTTATCATGCTAAGAGGAGCAGGAAAAAGCAAAAAATTTCAGAATTGCACCTTGCAATGCGGAGAAATTACTGTTTGTGCATTTACAATATTCATTGATTTTTGCCATTGAAAAATGTCCAGAAATGATTGAAGCTACTGACTGAATGAAAGGAGCTGGCATCTCACTCTCTTTGAATCTTCTTTATCATGCTAAGAGGAGCAGGAAAAAGCAAAAAATTTCAGAATTGCACCTTGCAATGCGGAGAAATTACTGTTTGTGCATTTACAATATTCATTGATTTTTGCTATTGAAAAACATCATGTTATTCATATACCAGAAATGATTGAAGCTACTGACTGAATGAAAGGAGCTGGCATCTCACTCTCTTTGAATCTTCTTTATCATGCTAAGAGGAGCAGGAAAAAGCAAAAAATTTCAGAATTGCACCTTGCAATGCGGAGAAATTACTGTTTGTGCATTTACAATATTCATTGATTTTTGCCATTGAAAAACGTCCAGAAATGATTGAAGGTACTGACTGAATGAAAGGAGCTGGCATCTCACTCTCTTTGAATCTTCTTTATCATGCTAAGAGGAGCAGGAAAAAGCAAAAAATTTCAGAATTGCACCTTGCAATGCGGAGAAATTACTGTTTGTGCATTTACAATATTCATTGATTTTTGCCATTGAAAAACGTCCAGAAATGATTGAAGCTACTGACTGAATGAAAGGAGCTGGCATCTCACTCTCTTTGAATCTTCTTTATCATGCTAAGAGGAGCAGGAAAAAGCAAAAAATTTCAGAATTGCACCTTGCAATGCGGAGAAATTACTGTTTGTGCATTTACAATATTCATTGATTTTTGCCATTGAAAAATGTCCAGAAATGATTGAAGCTACTGACTGAATGAAAGGAGCTGGCATCTCACTCTCTTTGAATCTTCTTTATCATGCTAAGAGGAGCAGGAAAAAGCAAAAAATTTCAGAATTGCGCCTTGCAATGCGGAGAAATTACTGTTTGTGCATTTACAAAATTCATTGATTTTTGCCATTGAAAAACATCATGTTATTCATATACCAGAAATGATTGAAGCTACTGACTGAAGGAAAGGATCTGGCATCTCACTCTCTTTGAATCTTCTTTATCATGCTTAGAGGAGCAGGAAAAAGCAAAAAATTTCAGAATTGCACCTTGCAATGCGGAGAAATTACTGTTTGTGCATTTACAATATTCATTGATTTTTGCCATTGAAAAACGTCCAGAAATGATTGAAGCTACTGACTGAATTAAAGGAGCTGGCATCTCACTCTCTTTGAATCTTCTTTATCATGCTAAGAGGAGCAGGAAAAAGCAAAACATTTCAGAATTTTACCTTGCAATGCGGAGAAATTACTGTTTGTGCATTTACAATATTCATTGATTTTTGCGATTGAAAAACATCATGTTATTCATATACCAGAAATGATTGAAGCTACTGACTGAATGAAAGGAGCTGGCATCTCACTCTCTTTGAATCTTCTTTATCATGCTAAGAGGAGCAGGAAAAAGTAAAAAATTTCAGAATTGCACCTTGCAATGCGGAGAAATTACTGTTTGTGCATTTACAATATTCAATGATTTTTGCCATTGAAAAACGTCCAGAAATGATTGAAGCTACTGACTGAATGAAATGAGCTGGCATCTCACTCTCTTTGAATCTTGTTTATCATGCTAAGAGGAGCAGGAAAAAGCAAAAAATTTCAGAATTGCACCTTGCAATGCGGAGAAATTACTGTTTGTGCATTTACAATATTCATTGATTTTTGCCATTGAAAAACGTCCAGAAATGATTGAAGCTACTGACTGAATGAAAGGAGCTGGCATCTCACTCTCTTTGAATCTTCTTTATCATGCTAAGAGGAGCAGGAAAAAGCAAAAAATTTCAGAATTGCACCTTGCAATGCGGAGAAATTACTGTTTGTGCATTTACAATATTCATTGATTTTTGCCATTGAAAAATGTCCAGAAATGATTGAAGCTACTGACTGAATGAAAGGAGCTGGCATCTCACTCTCTTTGAATCTTCTTTATCATGCTAAGAGGAGCAGGAAAAAGCAAAAAATTTCAGAATTGCGCCTTGCAATGCGGAGAAATTACTGTTTGTGCATTTACAAAATTCATTGATTTTTGCCATTGAAAAACATCATGTTATTCATATACCAGAAATGATTGAAGCTACTGACTGAAGGAAAGGATCTGGCATCTCACTCTCTTTGAATCTTCTTTATCATGCTTAGAGGAGCAGGAAAAAGCAAAAAATTTCAGAATTGCACCTTGCAATGCGGAGAAATTACTGTTTGTGCATTTACAATATTCATTGATTTTTGCCATTGAAAAACGTCCAGAAATGATTGAAGCTACTGACTGAATGAAAGGAGCTGGCATCTCACTCTCTTTGAATCTTCTTTATCATGCTAAGAGGAGCAGGAAAAAGCAAAAAATTTCAGAATTGCACATTGCAATGCGGAGAAATTACTGTTTGTGCATTTACAATATTCATTGATTTTTGCCATTGAAAAACGTCCAGAAATGATTGAAGCTACTGACTGAATGAAAGGAGCTGGCATCTCACTCTCTTTGAATCTTCTTTATCATGCTAAGAGGAGCAGGAAAAAGCAAAAAAATTCAGAATTGCACCTTGCAATGCGGAGAAATTACTGTTTGTGCATTTACAATATTCATTGATTTTTGCCATTGAAAAACGTCCAGAAATGATTGAAGCTACTGACTGAATGAAAGGAGCTGGCATCTCACTCTCTTTGAATCTTCTTTATCATGCTAAGAGGAGCAGGAAAAAGCAAAAAATTTCAGAATTGCACCTTGCAATGCGGAGAAATTACTGTTTGTGCATTTACAATATTCATTGATTTTTGCCATTGAAAAATGTCCAGAAATGATTGAAGCTACTGACTGAATGAAAGGAGCTGGCATCTCACTCTCTTTGAATCTTCTTTATCATGCTAAGAGGAGCAGGAAAAAGCAAAAAATTTCAGAATTGCACCTTGCAATGCGGAGAAATTACTGTTTGTGCATTTACAATATTCATTGATTTTTGCTATTGAAAAACATCATGTTATTCATATACCAGAAATGATTGAAGCTACTGACTGAATGAAAGGAGCTGGCATCTCACTCTCTTTGAATCTTCTTTATCATGCTAAGAGGAGCAGGAAAAAGCAAAAAATTTCAGAATTGCACCTTGCAATGCGGAGAAATTACTGTTTGTGCATTTACAATATTCATTGATTTTTGCCATTGAAAAACGTCCAGAAATGATTGAAGGTACTGACTGAATGAAAGGAGCTGGCATCTCACTCTCTTTGAATCTTCTTTATCATGCTAAGAGGAGCAGGAAAAAGCAAAAAATTTCAGAATTGCACCTTGCAATGCGGAGAAATTACTGTTTGTGCATTTACAATATTCATTGATTTTTGCCATTGAAAAACGTCCAGAAATGATTGAAGCTACTGACTGAATGAAAGGAGCTGGCATCTCACTCTCTTTGAATCTTCTTTATCATGCTAAGAGGAGCAGGAAAAAGCAAAAAATTTCAGAATTGCACCTTGCAATGCGGAGAAATTACTGTTTGTGCATTTACAATATTCATTGATTTTTGCCATTGAAAAATGTCCAGAAATGATTGAAGCTACTGACTGAATGAAAGGAGCTGGCATCTCACTCTCTTTGAATCTTCTTTATCATGCTAAGAGGAGCAGGAAAAAGCAAAAAATTTCAGAATTGCGCCTTGCAATGCGGAGAAATTACTGTTTGTGCATTTACAAAATTCATTGATTTTTGCCATTGAAAAACATCATGTTATTCATATACCAGAAATGATTGAAGCTACTGACTGAAGGAAAGGATCTGGCATCTCACTCTCTTTGAATCTTCTTTATCATGCTTAGAGGAGCAGGAAAAAGCAAAAAATTTCAGAATTGCACCTTGCAATGCGGAGAAATTACTGTTTGTGCATTTACAATATTCATTGATTTTTGCCATTGAAAAACGTCCAGAAATGATTGAAGCTACTGACTGAATTAAAGGAGCTGGCATCTCACTCTCTTTGAATCTTCTTTATCATGCTAAGAGGAGCAGGAAAAAGCAAAACATTTCAGAATTTTACCTTGCAATGCGGAGAAATTACTGTTTGTGCATTTACAATATTCATTGATTTTTGCGATTGAAAAACATCATGTTATTCATATACCAGAAATGATTGAAGCTACTGACTGAATGAAAGGAGCTGGCATCTCACTCTCTTTGAATCTTCTTTATCATGCTAAGAGGAGCAGGAAAAAGTAAAAAATTTCAGAATTGCACCTTGCAATGCGGAGAAATTACTGTTTGTGCATTTACAATATTCAATGATTTTTGCCATTGAAAAACGTCCAGAAATGATTGAAGCTACTGACTGAATGAAATGAGCTGGCATCTCACTCTCTTTGAATCTTGTTTATCATGCTAAGAGGAGCAGGAAAAAGCAAAAAATTTCAGAATTGCACCTTGCAATGCGGAGAAATTACTGTTTGTGCATTTACAATATTCATTGATTTTTGCCATTGAAAAACGTCCAGAAATGATTGAAGCTACTGACTGAATGAAAGGAGCTGGCATCTCACTCTCTTTGAATCTTCTTTATCATGCTAAGAGGAGCAGGAAAAAGCAAAAAATTTCAGAATTGCACCTTGCAATGCGGAGAAATTACTGTTTGTGCATTTACAATATTCATTGATTTTTGCCATTGAAAAATGTCCAGAAATGATTGAAGCTACTGACTGAATGAAAGGAGCTGGCATCTCACTCTCTTTGAATCTTCTTTATCATGCTAAGAGGAGCAGGAAAAAGCAAAAAATTTCAGAATTGCGCCTTGCAATGCGGAGAAATTACTGTTTGTGCATTTACAAAATTCATTGATTTTTGCCATTGAAAAACATCATGTTATTCATATACCAGAAATGATTGAAGCTACTGACTGAAGGAAAGGATCTGGCATCTCACTCTCTTTGAATCTTCTTTATCATGCTTAGAGGAGCAGGAAAAAGCAAAAAATTTCAGAATTGCACCTTGCAATGCGGAGAAATTACTGTTTGTGCATTTACAATATTCATTGATTTTTGCCATTGAAAAACGTCCAGAAATGATTGAAGCTACTGACTGAATGAAAGGAGCTGGCATCTCACTCTCTTTGAATCTTCTTTATCATGCTAAGAGGAGCAGGAAAAAGCAAAAAATTTCAGAATTGCACCTTGCAATGCGTAGAAATTACTGTTTGTGCATTTACAATATTCATTGATTTTTGCGATTGAAAAACATCATGTTATTCATATACCAGAAATGATTGAAGCTACTGACTGAATGAAAGGAGCTGGCATCTCACTCTCTTTGAATCTTCTTTATCATGCTAAGAGGAGCAGGAAAAAGTAAAAAATTTCAGAATTGCACCTTGCAATGCGGAGAAATTACTGTTTGTGCATTTACAATATTCAATGATTTTTGCCATTGAAAAACGTCCAGAAATGATTGAAGCTACTGACTGAATGAAATGAGCTGGCATCTCACTCTCTTTGAATCTTGTTTATCATGCTAAGAGGAGCAGGAAAAAGCAAAAAATTTCAGAATTGCACCTTGCAATGCGGAGAAATTACTGTTTGTGCATTTACAATATTCATTGATTTTTGCCAATGAAAAACGTCCAGAAATGATTGAAGCTACTGACTGAATGAAAGGAGCTGGCATCTCACTCTCTTTGAATCTTCTTTATCATGCTAAGAGGAGCAGGAAAAAGCAAAAAATTTCAGAATTGCACCTTGCAATGCGGAGAAATTACTGTTTGTTCATTTACAATATTCATTGATTTTTGCCATTGAAAAACATCATGTTATTCATATACCAGAAATGATTGAAGCTACTGACTGAATGAAAGGAGCTGGCATCTCACTCTCTTTGAATCTTCTTTATCATGCTAAGAGGAGCAGGAAAAAGTAAAAAATTTCAGAATTGCACCTTGCAATGTGGAGAAATTACTGTTTGTGCATTTATAATATTCAATGATTTTTGCCATTGAAAAACGTCCAGAAATGATTGAAGCTACTGACTGAACAAAAGGAGCTGGCATCTCACTCTCTTTGAATCTTCTTTATCATGCTAAGAGGAGCAGGAAAAAGCAAAAAATTTCAGAATTGCACCTTGCAATGCGGAGAAATTACTGTTTGTGCATTTACAATATTCATTGATTTTTGCCATTGAAAAACATCATGTTATTCATGTACCAGAAATGTTTGAAGCTACTGACTGAATGAAAGGAGCTGGCATCTCACTCTCTTTGAATCTTCTTTATCATGCTAAGAGGAGCAGGAAAAAGCAAAAAATTTCAGAATTGCACATTGCAATGCGGAGAAATTACTGTTTGTGCATTTACAATATTCATTGATTTTTGCCATTGAAAAACGTCCAGAAATGATTGAAGCTACTGACTGAATGAAAGGAGCTGGCATCTCACTCTCTTTGAATCTTCTTTATCATGCTAAGAGGAGCAGGAAAAAGCAAAAAAATTCAGAATTGCACCTTGCAATGCGGAGAAATTACTGTTTGTGCATTTACAATATTCATTGATTTTTGCCATTGAAAAACGTCCAGAAATGATTGAAGCTACTGACTGAATGAAAGGAGCTGGCATCTCACTCTCTTTGAATCTTCTTTATCATGCTAAGAGGAGCAGGAAAAAGCAAAAAATTTCAGAATTGCACCTTGCAATGCGGAGAAATTACTGTTTGTGCATTTACAATATTCATTGATTTTTGCCATTGAAAAATGTCCAGAAATGATTGAAGCTACTGACTGAATGAAAGGAGCTGGCATCTCACTCTCTTTGAATCTTCTTTATCATGCTAAGAGGAGCAGGAAAAAGCAAAAAATTTCAGAATTGCACCTTGCAATGCGGAGAAATTACTGTTTGTGCATTTACAATATTCATTGATTTTTGCTATTGAAAAACATCATGTTATTCATATACCAGAAATGATTGAAGCTACTGACTGAATGAAAGGAGCTGGCATCTCACTCTCTTTGAATCTTCTTTATCATGCTAAGAGGAGCAGGAAAAAGCAAAAAATTTCAGAATTGCACCTTGCAATGCGGAGAAATTACTGTTTGTGCATTTACAATATTCATTGATTTTTGCCATTGAAAAACGTCCAGAAATGATTGAAGGTACTGACTGAATGAAAGGAGCTGGCATCTCACTCTCTTTGAATCTTCTTTATCATGCTAAGAGGAGCAGGAAAAAGCAAAAAATTTCAGAATTGCACCTTGCAATGCGGAGAAATTACTGTTTGTGCATTTACAATATTCATTGATTTTTGCCATTGAAAAACGTCCAGAAATGATTGAAGCTACTGACTGAATGAAAGGAGCTGGCATCTCACTCTCTTTGAATCTTCTTTATCATGCTAAGAGGAGCAGGAAAAAGCAAAAAATTTCAGAATTGCACCTTGCAATGCGGAGAAATTACTGTTTGTGCATTTACAATATTCATTGATTTTTGCCATTGAAAAATGTCCAGAAATGATTGAAGCTACTGACTGAATGAAAGGAGCTGGCATCTCACTCTCTTTGAATCTTCTTTATCATGCTAAGAGGAGCAGGAAAAAGCAAAAAATTTCAGAATTGCGCCTTGCAATGCGGAGAAATTACTGTTTGTGCATTTACAAAATTCATTGATTTTTGCCATTGAAAAACATCATGTTATTCATATACCAGAAATGATTGAAGCTACTGACTGAAGGAAAGGATCTGGCATCTCACTCTCTTTGAATCTTCTTTATCATGCTTAGAGGAGCAGGAAAAAGCAAAAAATTTCAGAATTGCACCTTGCAATGCGGAGAAATTACTGTTTGTGCATTTACAATATTCATTGATTTTTGCCATTGAAAAACGTCCAGAAATGATTGAAGCTACTGACTGAATTAAAGGAGCTGGCATCTCACTCTCTTTGAATCTTCTTTATCATGCTAAGAGGAGCAGGAAAAAGCAAAACATTTCAGAATTTTACCTTGCAATGCGGAGAAATTACTGTTTGTGCATTTACAATATTCATTGATTTTTGCGATTGAAAAACATCATGTTATTCATATACCAGAAATGATTGAAGCTACTGACTGAATGAAAGGAGCTGGCATCTCACTCTCTTTGAATCTTCTTTATCATGCTAAGAGGAGCAGGAAAAAGTAAAAAATTTCAGAATTGCACCTTGCAATGCGGAGAAATTACTGTTTGTGCATTTACAATATTCAATGATTTTTGCCATTGAAAAACGTCCAGAAATGATTGAAGCTACTGACTGAATGAAATGAGCTGGCATCTCACTCTCTTTGAATCTTGTTTATCATGCTAAGAGGAGCAGGAAAAAGCAAAAAATTTCAGAATTGCACCTTGCAATGCGGAGAAATTACTGTTTGTGCATTTACAATATTCATTGATTTTTGCCATTGAAAAACGTCCAGAAATGATTGAAGCTACTGACTGAATGAAAGGAGCTGGCATCTCACTCTCTTTGAATCTTCTTTATCATGCTAAGAGGAGCAGGAAAAAGCAAAAAATTTCAGAATTGCACCTTGCAATGCGGAGAAATTACTGTTTGTGCATTTACAATATTCATTGATTTTTGCCATTGAAAAACATCATGTTATTCATATACCAGAAATGATTGAAGCTACTGACTGAATGAAAGGAGCTGGCATCTCACTCTCTTTGAATCTTCTTTATCATGCTAAGAGGAGCAGGAAAAAGTAAAAAATTTCAGAATTGCACCTTGCAATGTGGAGAAATTACTGTTTGTGCATTTATAATATTCAATGATTTTTGCCATTGAAAAACGTCCAGAAATGATTGAAGCTACTGACTGAACGAAAGGTGCTGGCATCTCACTCTCTTTGAATCTTCTTTATCATGCTAAGAGGAGCAGGAAAAAGCAAAAAATTTCAGAATTGCACCTTGCAATGCGGAGAAATTACTGTTTGTGCATTTACAATATTCATTGATTTTTGCCATTGAAAAACATCATGTTAATCATGTACCAGAAATGTTTGAAGCTACTGACTGAATGAAAGGAGCTGGCATCTCACTCTCTTTGAATCTTCTTTATCATGCTAAGAGGAGCAGGAAAAAGCAAAAAATTTCAGAATTGCACATTGCAATGCGGAGAAATTACTGTTTGTGCATTTACAATATTCATTGATTTTTGCCATTGAAAAACGTCCAGAAATGATTGAAGCTACTGACTGAATGAAAGGAGCTGGCATCTCACTCTCTTTGAATCTTCTTTATCATGCTAAGAGGAGCAGGAAAAAGCAAAAAATTTCAGAATTGCACCTTGCAATGCGGAGAAATTACTGTTTGTGCATTTACAATATTCATTGATTTTTGCCATTGAAAAACGTCCAGAAATGATTGAAGCTACTGACTGAATGAAAGGAGCTGGCATCTCACTCTCTTTGAATCTTCTTTATCATGCTAAGAGGAGCAGGAAAAAGCAAAAAATTTCAGAATTGCACCTTGCAATGCGGAGAAATTACTGTTTGTGCATTTACAATATTCATTGATTTTTGCCATTGAAAAATGTCCAGAAATGATTGAAGCTACTGACTGAATGAAAGGAGCTGGCATCTCACTCTCTTTGAATCTTCTTTATCATGCTAAGAGGAGCAGGAAAAAGCAAAAAATTTCAGAATTGCGCCTTGCAATGCGGAGAAATTACTGTTTGTGCATTTACAAAATTCATTGATTTTTGCCATTGAAAAACATCATGTTATTCATATACCAGAAATGATTGAAGCTACTGACTGAAGGAAAGGATCTGGCATCTCACTCTCTTTGAATCTTCTTTATCATGCTAAGAGGAGCAGGAAAAAGCAAAAAATTTCAGAATTGCACCTTGCAATGCGGAGAAATTACTGTTTGTGCATTTACAATATTCATTGATTTTTGCCATTGAAAAACGTCCAGAAATGATTGAAGCTACTGACTGAATGAAAGGAGCTGGCATCTCACTCTCTTTGAATCTTCTTTATCATGCTAAGAGGAGCAGGAAAAAGCAAAAAATTTCAGAATTGCACCTTGCAATGCGGAGAAATTACTGTTTGTGCATTTACAATATTCATTGATTTTTGCCATTGAAAAACGTCCAGAAATGATTGAAGCTACTGACTGAATGAAAGGAGCTGGCATCTCACTCTCTTTGAATCTTCTTTATCATGCTAAGAGGAGCAGGAAAAAGCAAAAAATTTCAGAATTGCACCTTGCAATGCGGAGAAATTACTGTTTGTGCATTTACAATATTCATTGATTTTTGCCATTGAAAAATGTCCAGAAATGATTGAAGCTACTGACTGAATGAAAGGAGCTGGCATCTCACTCTCTTTGAATCTTCTTTATCATGCTAAGAGGAGCAGGAAAAAGCAAAAAATTTCAGAATTGCGCCTTGCAATGCGGAGAAATTACTGTTTGTGCATTTACAAAATTCATTGATTTTTGCCATTGAAAAATATCATGTTATTCATATACCAGAAATGATTGAAGCTACTGACTGAAGGAAAGGATCTGGCATCTCACTCTCTTTGAATCTTCTTTATCATGCTAAGAGGAGCAGGAAAAAGCAAAAAATTTCAGAATTGCACCTTGCAATGCAGAGAAATTACTGTTTGTGCATTTACAATATTCATTGATTTTTGTCATTGAAAAACGTCCAGAAATGATTGAAGCTACTGACTGAATGAAAGGAGCTGGCATCTCACTCTCTTTGAATCTTCTTTATCATGCTAAGAGGAGCAGGAAAAAGCAAAAAATTTCAGAATTGCACCTTGCAATGCGGAGAAATTACTGTTTGTGCATTTACAATATTCATTGATTTTTGCCATTGAAAAATGTCCAGAAATGATTGAAGCTACTGACTGAATGAAAGGAGCTGGCATCTCACTCTCTTTGAATCTTCTTTACAATGCTAAGAGGAGCAGGAAAAAGCAAAAAATTTCAGAATTGCACATTGCAATGCGGAGAAATTACTGTTTGTGCATTTACAATATTCATTGATTTTTGCCATTGAAAAACGTCCAGAAATGATTGAAGCTACTGACTGAATGAAAGGAGCTGGCATCTCACTCTCTTTGAATCTTCTTTATCATGCTAAGAGGAGCAGGAAAAAGCAAAAAATTTCAGAATTGCACCTTGCAATGCGGAGAAATTACTGTTTGTGCATTTACAATATTCATTGATTTTTGCCATTGAAAAACGTCCAGAAATGATTGAAGCTACTGACTGAATGAAAGGAGCTGGCATCTCACTCTCTTTGAATCTTCTTTATCATGCTAAGAGGAGCAGGAAAAAGCAAAAAATTTCAGAATTGCACCTTGCAATGCGGAGAAATTACTGTTTGTGCATTTACAATATTCATTGATTTTTGCCATTGAAAAATGTCCAGAAATGATTGAAGCTACTGACTGAATGAAAGGAGCTGGCATCTCACTCTCTTTGAATCTTCTTTATCATGCTAAGAGGAGCAGGAAAAAGCAAAAAATTTCAGAATTGCGCCTTGCAATGCGGAGAAATTACTGTTTGTGCATTTACAAAATTCATTGATTTTTGCCATTGAAAAACATCATGTTATTCATATACCAGAAATGATTGAAGCTACTGACTGAAGGAAAGGATCTGGCATCTCACTCTCTTTGAATCTTCTTTATCATGCTAAGAGGAGCAGGAAAAAGCAAAAAATTTCAGAATTGCACCTTGCAATGCAGAGAAATTACTGTTTGTGCATTTACAATATTCATTGATTTTTGTCATTGAAAAACGTCCAGAAATGATTGAAGCTACTGACTGAATGAAAGGAGCTGGCATCTCACTCTCTTTGAATCTTCTTTATCATGCTAAGAGGAGCAGGAAAAAGCAAAAAATTTCAGAATTGCACCTTGCAATGCGGAGAAATTACTGTTTGTGCATTTACAATATTCATTGATTTTTGCCATTGAAAAATGTCCAGAAATGATTGAAGCTACTGACTGAATGAAAGGAGCTGGCATCTCACTCTCTTTGAATCTTCTTTATCATGCTAAGAGGAGCAGGAAAAAGCAAAAAATTTCAGAATTGCACATTGCAATGCGGAGAAATTACTGTTTGTGCATTTACAATATTCATTGATTTTTGCCATTGAAAAACGTCCAGAAATGATTGAAGCTACTGACTGAATGAAAGGAGCTGGCATCTCACTCTCTTTGAATCTTCTTTATCATGCTAAGAGGAGCAGGAAAAAGCAAAAAATTTCAGAATTGCACCTTGCAATGCGGAGAAATTACTGTTTGTGCATTTACAATATTCATTGATTTTTGCCATTGAAAAACGTCCAGAAATGATTGAAGCTACTGACTGAATGAAAGGAGCTGGCATCTCACTCTCTTTGAATCTTCTTTATCATGCTAAGAGGAGCAGGAAAAAGCAAAAAATTTCAGAATTGCACCTTGCAATGCGGAGAAATTACTGTTTGTGCATTTACAATATTCATTGATTTTTGCCATTGAAAAATGTCCAGAAATGATTGAAGCTACTGACTGAATGAAAGGAGCTGGCATCTCACTCTCTTTGAATCTTCTTTATCATGCTAAGAGGAGCAGGAAAAAGCGAAAAATTTCAGAATTGCGCCTTGCAATGCGGAGAAATTACTGTTTGTGCATTTACAAAATTCATTGATTTTTGCCATTGAAAAACATCATGTTATTCATATACCAGAAATGATTGAAGCTACTGACTGAAGGAAAGGATCTGGCATCTCACTCTCTTTGAATCTTCTTTATCATGCTAAGAGGAGCAGGAAAAAGCAAAAAATTTCAGAATTGCACCTTGCAATGCGGAGAAATTACTGTTTGTGCATTTACAATATTCATTGATTTTTGCCATTGAAAAACGTCCAGAAATGATTGAAGCTACTGACTGAATGAAAGGAGCTGGCATCTCACTCTCTTTGAATCTTCTTTATCATGCTAAGAGGAGCAGGAAAAAGCAAAAAATTTCAGAATTGCACCTTGCAATGCGGAGAAATTACTGTTTGTGCATTTACAATATTCATTGATTTTTGCCATTGAAAAACGTCCAGAAATGATTGAAGCTACTGACTGAATGAAAGGAGCTGGCATCTCACTCTCTTTGAATCTTCTTTATCATGCTAAGAGGAGCAGGAAAAAGCAAAAAATTTCAGAATTGCACCTTGCAATGCGGAGAAATTACTGTTTGTGCATTTACAATATTCATTGATTTTTGCCATTGAAAAATGTCCAGAAATGATTGAAGCTACTGACTGAATGAAAGGAGCTGGCATCTCACTCTCTTTGAATCTTCTTTATCATGCTAAGAGGAGCAGGAAAAAGCAAAAAATTTCAGAATTGCACCTTGCAATGCGGAGAAATTACTGTTTGTGCATTTACAAAATTCATTGATTTTTGCCATTGAAAAACATCATGTTATTCATATACCAGAAATGATTGAAGCTACTGACTGAAGGAAAGGATCTGGCATCTCACTCTCTTTGAATCTTCTTTATCATGCTAAGAGGAGCAGGAAAAAGCAAAAAATTTCAGAATTGCACCTTGCAATGCGGAGAAATTACTGTTTGTGCATTTACAATATTCATTGATTTTTGCCATTGAAAAACGTCCAGAAATGATTGAAGCTACTGACTGAATGAAAGGAGCTGGCATCTCACTCTCTTTGAATCTTCTTTATCATGCTAAGAGGAGCAGGAAAAAGCAAAAAATTTCAGAATTGCACCTTGCAATGCGGAGAAATTACAGTTTGTGCATTTACAATATTCATTGATTTTTGCGATTGAAAAACATCATGTTATTCATATACCAGAAATGATTGAAGCTACTGACTGAATGAAAGGAGCTGGCATCTCACTCTCTTTGAATCTTCTTTATCATGCTAAGAGGAGCAGGAAAAAGTAAAAAATTTCAGAATTGCACCTTGCAATGCGGAGAAATTACTGTTTGTGCATTTACAATATTCAATGATTTTTGCCATTGAAAAACGTCCAGAAATGATTGAAGCTACTGACTGAATGAAAGGAGCTGGCATCTCACTCTCTTTGAATCTTGTTTATCATGCTAAGAGGAGCAGGAAAAAGCAAAAAATTTCAGAATTGCACCTTGCAATGCGGAGAAATTACTGTTTGTGCATTTACAATATTCATTGATTTTTGCCATTGAAAAACGTCCAGAAATGATTGAAGCTACTGACTGAATGAAAGGAGCTGGCATCTCACTCTCTTTGAATCTTCTTTATCATGCTAAGAGGAGCAGGAAAAAGCAAAAAATTTCAGAATTGCACCTTGCAATGCGGAGAAATTACTGTTTGTGCATTTACAATATTCATTGATTTTTGCTATTGAAAAACATCATGTTATTCATATACCAGAAATGATTGAAGCTACTGACTGAATGAAAGGAGCTGGCATCTCACTCTCTTTGAATCTTCTTTATCATGCTAAGAGGAGCAGGAAAAAGCAAAAAATTTCAGAATTGCACCTTGCAATGCGGAGAAATTACAGTTTGTGCATTTACAATATTCATTGATTTTTGCCATTGAAAAACGTCCAGAAATGATTGAAGCTACTGACTGAATGAAAGGAGCTGGCATCTCACTCTCTTTGAATCTTCTTTATCATGCTAAGAGGAGCAGGAAAAAGCAAAAAATTTCAGAATTGCACCTTGCAATGCGGAGAAATTACTGTTTGTGCATTTACAATATTCATTGATTTTTGCCATTGAAAAACGTCCAGAAATGATTGAAGGTACTGACTGAATGAAAGGAGCTGGCATCTCACTCTCTTTGAATCTTCTTTATCATGCTAAGAGGAGCAGGAAAAAGCAAAAAATTTCAGAATTGCACCTTGCAATGCGGAGAAATTACTGTTTGTGCATTTACAATATTCATTGATTTTTGCCATTGAAAAACGTCCAGAAATGATTGAAGCTACTGACTGAATGAAAGGAGCTGGCATCTCACTCTCTTTGAATCTTCTTTATCATGCTAAGAGGAGCAGGAAAAAGCAAAAAATTTCAGAATTGCACCTTGCAATGCGGAGAAATTACTGTTTGTGCATTTACAATATTCATTGATTTTTGCCATTGAAAAATGTCCAGAAATGATTGAAGCTACTGACTGAATGATAGGAGCTGGCATCTCACTCTCTTTGAATCTTCTTTATCATGCTAAGAGGAGCAGGAAAAAGCAAAAAATTTCAGAATTGCGCCTTGCAATGCGGAGAAATTACTGTTTGTGCATTTACAAAATTCATTGATTTTTGCCATTGAAAAACATCATGTTATTCATATACCAGAAATGATTGAAGCTACTGACTGAAGGAAAGGATATGGCATCTCACTCTCTTTGAATCTTCTTTATCATGCTTAGAGGAGCAGGAAAAAGCAAAAAATTTCAGAATTGCACCTTGCAATGCGGAGAAATTACTGTTTGTGCATTTACAATATTCATTGATTTTTGCCATTGAAAAACGTCCAGAAATGATTGAAGCTACTGACTGAATGAAAGGAGCTGGCATCTCACTCTCTTTGAATCTTCTTTATCATGCTAAGAGGAGCAGGAAAAAGCAAAAAATTTCAGAATTGCACCTTGCAATGCGGAGAAATTACTGTTTGTGCATTTACAATATTCATTGATTTTTGCCATTGAAAAATGTCCAGAAATGATTGAAGCTACTGACTGAATGAAAGGAGCTGGCATCTCACTCTCTTTGAATCTTCTTTATCATGCTAAGAGGAGCAGGAAAAAGCAAAAAATTTCAGAATTGCGCCTTGCAATGCGGAGAAATTACTGTTTGTGCATTTACAAAATTCATTGATTTTTGCCATTGAAAAACATCATGTTATTCATATACCAGAAATGATTGAAGCTACTGACTGAAGGAAAGGATCTGGCATCTCACTCTCTTTGAATCTTCTTTATCATGCTAAGAGGAGCAGGAAAAAGCAAAAAATTTCAGAATTGCACCTTGCAATGCGGAGAAATTACTGTTTGTGCATTTACAATATTCATTGATTTTTGCCATTGAAAAACGTCCAGAAATGATTGAAGCTACTGACTGAATGAAAGGAGCTGGCATCTCACTCTCTTTGAATCTTCTTTATCATGCTAAGAGGAGCAGGAAAAAGCAAAAAATTTCAGAATTGCACCTTGCAATGCGGAGAAATTACAGTTTGTGCATTTACAATATTCATTGATTTTTGCGATTGAAAAACATCATGTTATTCATATACCAGAAATGATTGAAGCTACTGACTGAATGAAAGGAGCTGGCATCTCACTCTCTTTGAATCTTCTTTATCATGCTAAGAGGAGCAGGAAAAAGCAAAAAATTTCAGAATTGCACCTTGCAATGCGGAGAAATTACTGTTTGTGCATTTACAATATTCATTGATTTTTGCTATTGAAAAACATCATGTTATTCATATACCAGAAATGATTGAAGCTACTGACTGAATGAAAGGAGCTGGCATCTCACTCTCTTTGAATCTTCTTTATCATGCTAAGAGGAGCAGGAAAAAGCAAAAAATTTCAGAATTGCACCTTGCAATGCGGAGAAATTACAGTTTGTGCATTTACAATATTCATTGATTTTTGCCATTGAAAAACGTCCAGAAATGATTGAAGCTACTGACTGAATGAAAGGAGCTGGCATCTCACTCTCTTTGAATCTTCTTTATCATGCTAAGAGGAGCAGGAAAAAGCAAAAAATTTCAGAATTGCACCTTGCAATGCGGAGAAATTACTGTTTGTGCATTTACAATATTCATTGATTTTTGCCATTGAAAAACGTCCAGAAATGATTGAAGGTACTGACTGAATGAAAGGAGCTGGCATCTCACTCTCTTTGAATCTTCTTTATCATGCTAAGAGGAGCAGGAAAAAGCAAAAAATTTCAGAATTGCACCTTGCAATGCGGAGAAATTACTGTTTGTGCATTTACAATATTCATTGATTTTTGCCATTGAAAAACGTCCAGAAATGATTGAAGCTACTGACTGAATGAAAGGAGCTGGCATCTCACTCTCTTTGAATCTTCTTTATCATGCTAAGAGGAGCAGGAAAAAGCAAAAAATTTCAGAATTGCACCTTGCAATGCGGAGAAATTACTGTTTGTGCATTTACAATATTCATTGATTTTTGCCATTGAAAAATGTCCAGAAATGATTGAAGCTACTGACTGAATGAAAGGAGCTGGCATCTCACTCTCTTTGAATCTTCTTTATCATGCTAAGAGGAGCAGGAAAAAGCAAAAAATTTCAGAATTGCGCCTTGCAATGCGGAGAAATTACTGTTTGTGCATTTACAAAATTCATTGATTTTTGCCATTGAAAAACATCATGTTATTCATATACCAGAAATGATTGAAGCTACTGACTGAAGGAAAGGATATGGCATCTCACTCTCTTTGAATCTTCTTTATCATGCTTAGAGGAGCAGGAAAAAGCAAAAAATTTCAGAATTGCACCTTGCAATGCGGAGAAATTACTGTTTGTGCATTTACAATATTCATTGATTTTTGCCATTGAAAAACGTCCAGAAATGATTGAAGCTACTGACTGAATGAAAGGAGCTGGCATCTCACTCTCTTTGAATCTTCTTTAGCATGCTAAGAGGAGCAGGAAAAAGCAAAAAATTTCAGAATTGCACCTTGCAATGCGGAGAAATTACTGTTTGTGCATTTACAATATTCATTGATTTTTGCGATTGAAAAACATCATGTTATTCATATACCAGAAATGATTGAAGCTACTGACTGAATGAAAGGAGCTGGCATCTCACTCTCTTTGAATCTTCTTTATCATGCTAAGAGGAGCAGGAAAAAGTAAAAAATTTCAGAATTGCACCTTGCAATGCGGAGAAATTACTGTTTGTGCATTTACAATATTCATTGATTTTTGCCATTGAAAAACGTCCAGAAATGATTGAAGCTACTGACTGAATGAAAGGAGCTGGCATCTCACTCTCTTTGAATCTTCTTTATCATGCTAAGAGGAGCAGGAAAAAGCAAAAAATTTCAGAATTGCACCTTGCAATGCGGAGAAATTACTGTTTGTGCATTTACAATATTCATTGATTTTTGCCATTGAAAAAGGTCCAGAAATAATTGAAGGTACTGACTGAATGAAAGGAGCTGGCATCTCACTCTCTTTGAATCTTCTTTATCATGCTAAGAGGAGCAGGAAAAAGCAAAAAATTTCAGAATTGCACCTTGCAATGCGGAGAAATTACTGTTTGTGCATTTACAATATTCATTGATTTTTGCCATTGAAAAATGTCCAGAAATGATTGAAGCTACTGACTGAATGAAAGGAGCTGGCATCTCACTCTCTTTGAATCTTCTTTATCATGCTAAGAGGAGCAGGAAAAAGCAAAAAATTTCAGAATTGCGCCTTGCAATGCGGAGAAATTACTGTTTGTGCATTTACAAAATTCATTGATTTTTGCCATTGAAAAACATCATGTTATTCATATACCAGAAATGATTGAAGCTACTGACTGAAGGAAAGGATCTGGCATCTCACTCTCTTTGAATCTTCTTTATCATGCTTAGAGGAGCAGGAAAAAGCAAAAAATTTCAGAATTGCACCTTGCAATGCGGAGAAATTACTGTTTGTGCATTTACAATATTCATTGATTTTTGCCATTGAAAAACGTCCAGAAATGATTGAAGCTACTGACTGAATGAAAGGAGCTGGCATCTCACTCTCTTTGAATCTTCTTTATCATGCTAAGAGGAGCAGGAAAAAGCAAAAAATTTCAGAATTGCACCTTGCAATGCGGAGAAATTACTGTTTGTGCATTTACAATATTCATTGATTTTTGCGATTGAAAAACATCATATTATTCATATACCAGAAATGATTGAAGCTACTGACTGAATGAAAGGAGCTGGCATCTCACTCTGAATCTTCTTTATCATGCTAAGAGGAGCAGGAAAAAGTAAAAAATTTCAGAATTGCACCTTGCAATGCGGAGAAATTACTGTTTGTGCATTTACAATATTCAATGATTTTTGCCATTGAAAAACGTCCAGAAATGATTGAAGCTACTGACTGAATGAAAGGAGCTGGCATCTCACTCTCTTTGAATCTTGTTTATCATGCTAAGAGGAGCAGGAAAAAGCAAAAAATTTCAGAATTGCACCTTGCAATGCGGAGAAATTACTGTTTGTGCATTTACAATATTCATTGATTTTTGCCATTGAAAAACGTCCAGAAATGATTGAAGCTACTGACTGAATGAAAGGAGCTGGCATCTCACTCTCTTTGAATCTTCTTTATCATGCTAAGAGGAGCAGGAAAAAGCAAAAAATTTCAGAATTGCACCTTGCAATGCGGAGAAATTACTGTTTGTGCATTTACAATATTCATTGATTTTTGCCATTGAAAAACATCATGTTATTCATATACCAGAAATGATTGAAGCTACTGACTGAATGAAAGGAGCTGGCATCTCACTCTCTTTGAATCTTCTTTATCATGCTAAGAGGAGCAGGAAAAAGTAAAAAATTTCAGAATTGCACCTTGCAATGCGGAGAAATTACTGTTTGTGCATTTATAATATTCAATGATTTTTGCCATTGAAAAACGTCCAGAAATGATTGAAGCTACTGACTGAACGAAAGGAGCTGGCATCTCACTCTCTTTGAATCTTCTTTATCATGCTAAGAGGAGCAGGAAAAAGCAAAAAATTTCAGAATTGCACCTTGCAATGCGGAGAAATTACTGTTTGTGCATTTACAATATTCATTGATTTTTGCCAATGAAAAACATCATGTTATTCATGTACCAGAAATGTTTGAAGCTACTGACTGAATGAAAGGAGCTGGCATCTCACTCTCTTTGAATCTTCTTTATCATGCTAAGAGGAGCAGGAAAAAGCAAAAAATTTCAGAATTGCACATTGCAATGCGGAGAAATTACTGTTTGTGCATTTACAATATTCATTGATTTTTGCCATTGAAAAACGTCCAGAAATGATTGAAGCTACTGACTGAATGAAAGGAGCTGGCATCTCACTCTCTTTGAATCTTCTTTATCATGCTAAGAGGAGCAGGAAAAAGCAAAAAATTTCAGAATTGCACCTTGCAATGCGGAGAAATTACTGTTTGTGCATTTACAATATTCATTGATTTTTGCCATTGAAAAACGTCCAGAAATGATTGAAGCTACTGACTGAATGAAAGGAGCTGGCATCTCACTCTCTTTGAATCTTCTTTATCATGCTAAGAGGAGCAGGAAAAAGCAAAAAATTTCAGAATTGCACCTTGCAATGCGGAGAAATTACTGTTTGTGCATTTACAATATTCATTGATTTTTGCCATTGAAAAATGTCCAGAAATGATTGAAGCTACTGACTGAATGAAAGGAGCTGGCATCTCACTCTCTTTGAATCTTCTTTATCATGCTAAGAGGAGCAGGAAAAAGCAAAAAATTTCAGAATTGCGCCTTGCAATGCGGAGAAATTACTGTTTGTGCATTTACAAAATTCATTGATTTTTGCCATTGAAAAACATCATGTTATTCATATACCAGAAATGATTGAAGCTACTGACTGAAGGAAAGGATCTGGCATCTCACTCTCTTTGAATCTTCTTTATCATGCTAAGAGGAGCAGGAAAAAGCAAAAAGTTTCAGAATTGCACCTTGCAATGCGGAGAAATTACTGTTTGTGCATTTACAATATTCATTGGTTTTTGCCATTGAAAAACGTCCAGAAATGATTGAAGCTACTGACTGAATGAAAGGAGCTGGCATCTCACTCTCTTTGAATCTTCTTTATCATGCTAAGAGGAGCAGGAAAAAGCAAAAAATTTCAGAATTGCACCTTGCAATGCGGAGAAATTACTGTTTGTGCATTTACAATATTCATTGATTTTTGCGATTGAAAAACATCATGTTATTCATATACCAGAAATGATTGAAGCTACTGACTGAATGAAAGGAGCTGGCATCTCACTCTCTTTGAATCTTCTTTATCATGCTAAGAGGAGCAGGAAAAAGTAAAAAATTTCAGAATTGCACCTTGCAATGCGGAGAAATTACTGATTGTGCATTTACAATATTCAATGATTTTTGCCATTGAAAAACGTCCAGAAATGATTAAAGCTACTGACTGAATGAAAGGAGCTGGCATCTCACTCTCTTTGAATCTTCTTTATCATGCTAAGAGGAGCAGGAAAAAGCAAAAAATTTCAGAATTGCACCTTGCAATGCGGAGAAATTACTGTTTGTGCATTTACAATATTCATTGATTTTTGCCATTGAAAAACGTCCAGAAATAATTGAAGCTACTGACTGAATGAAAGGAGCTGGCATCTCACTCTCTTTGAATCTTCTTTATCATGCTAAGAGGAGCAGGAAAAAGCAAAAAATTTCAGAATTGCACCTTGCAATGCGGAGAAATTACTGTTTGTGCATTTACAATATTCATTGATTTTTGCCATTGAAAAACATCATGTTATTCATATACCAGAAATGATTGAAGCTACTGACTGAATGAAAGGAGCTGGCATCTCACTCTCTTTGAATCTTCTTTATCATGCTAAGAGGAGCAGGAAAAAGTAAAAAATTTCAGAATTGCGCCTTGCAATGCGGAGAAATTACTGTTTGTGCATTTACAAAATTCATTGATTTTTGCCATTGAAAAACATCATGTTATTCATATACCAGAAATGATTGAAGCTACTGACTGAAGGAAAGGATCTGGCATCTCACTCTCTTTGAATCTTCTTTATCATGCTTAGAGGAGCAGGAAAAAGCAAAGAATTTCAGAATTGCACCTTGCAATGCGGAGAAATTACTGTTTGTGCATTTACAATATTCATTGATTTTTGCCATTGAAAAACGTCCAGAAATGATTGAAGCTACTGACTGAATGAAAGGAGCTGGCATCTCACTCTCTTTGAATCTTCTTTATCATGCTAAGAGGAGCAGGAAAAAGCAAAAAATTTCAGAATTGCACCTTGCAATGCGGAGAAATTACTGTTTGTGCATTTACAATATTCATTGATTTTTGCGATTGAAAAACATCATGTTATTCATATACCAGAAATGATTGAAGCTACTGACTGAATGAAAGGAGCTGGCATCTCACTCTCTTTGAATCTTCTTTATCATGCTAAGAGGAGCAGGAAAAAGTAAAAAATTTCAGAATTGCACCTTGCAATGCGGAGAAATTACTGTTTGTGCATTTACAATATTCATTGATTTTTGCCATTGAAAAACGTCCAGAAATGATTGAAGCTACTGACTGAATGAAAGGAGCTGGCATCTCACTCTCTTTGAATCTTCTTTATCATGCTAAGAGGAGCAGGAAAAAGCAAAAAATTTCAGAATTGCACCTTGCAATGCGGAGAAATTACTGTTTGTGCATTTACAATATTCATTGATTTTTGCCATTGAAAAACGTCCAGAAATTATTGAAGCTACTGACTGAATGAAAGGAGCTGGCATCTCACTCTCTTTGAATCTTCTTTATCATGCAAAGAGGAGCAGGAAAAAGCAAAAAATTTCAGAATTGCACCTTGCAATGCGGAGAAATTACTGTTTGTGCATTTACAATATTCATTGATTTTTGCCATTGAAAAACATGTTATTCATATACCAGAAATGTTTGAAGCTACTGACTGAATGAAAGGAGCTGGCACCTCACTCTCTTTGAATCTTCTTTATCATGCTAAGAGGAGCAGGAAAAAGCAAAAAATTTCAGAATTGCACCTTGCAATGTGGAGAAATTACTGTTTGTGCATTTACAATATTCATTGATTTTTACCATTGAAAAACGTCCAGAAATGATTGAAGCTACTGACTGAATGAAAGTAGCTGGCATCTCACTCTCTTTGAATCTTCTTTATCATGCTAAGACGAGCAGGAAAAAGCAAAAAATTTCAGACTTGCACCTTGCAATGCGGAGAAATTACTGTTTGTGCATTTACAATATTCATTGATTTTTGCCATTGAAAAACATCATGTTATTCATATACCAGAAATGTTTGAAGCTACTGACTGAATGAAAGGAGCTGGCATCTCACTCTCTTTGAATCTTCTTTATCATGCTAAGAGGAGCAGGAAAAAGCAAAAAATTTCAGAATTGCACCTTGCAATGCGGAGAAATTACTGTTTGTGCATTTACAATATTCATTGATTTTTGCCATTGAAAAACGTCCAGAAATGATTGAAGCTACTGACTGAATGAAAGGAGCTGGCATCTCACTCTCTTTGAATCTTCTTTATCATGCTAAGAGGAGCAGGAAAAAGCAAAAAATTTCAGAATTGCACCTTGCAATGCGGAGAAATTACTGTTTGTGCATTTACAATATTCATTGATTTTTGCCATTGAAAAACGTCCAGAAATGATTGAAGCTACTGACTGAATGAAAGGAGCTGGCATCTCACTCTCTTTGAATCTTCTTTATCATGCTAAGAGGAGCAGGAAAAAGCAAAAAATTTCAGAATTGCACCTTGCAATGCGGAGAAATTACTGTTTGTGCATTTACAATATTCATTGATTTTTGCCATTGAAAAACATGTTATTCATATACCAGAAATGTTTGAAGCTACTGACTGAATGAAAGGAGCTGGCACCTCACTCTCTTTGAATCTTCTTTATCATGCTAAGAGGAGCGGGAAAAAGCAAAAAATTTCAGAATTGCACCTTGCAATGCGGAGAAATTACTGTTTGTGCATTTACAATATTCATTGATTTTTGCCATTGAAAAACGTCCAGAAATGATTGAAGGTACTGACTGAATGAAAGGAGCTGGCATCTCACTCTCTTTGAATCTTCTTTATCATGCTAAGAGGAGCAGGAAAAAGCAAAAAATTTCAGAATTGCACCTTGCAATGCGGAGAAATTACTGTTTGTGCATTTACAAAATTCATTGATTTTTGCCATTGAAAAACGTCCAGAAATGATTGAAGCTACTGACTGAATGAAAGGAGCTGGCATCTCACTCTCTTTGAATCTTCTTTATCATGCTAAGAGGAGCAGGAAAAAGCAAAAAATTTCAGAATTGCACCTTGCAATGCGGAGAAATTACAGTTTGTGCATTTACAATATTCATTGATTTTTGCCATTGAGAAACGTCCAGAAATGATTGAAGCTACTGACTGAATGAAAGGAGCTGGCATCTCACTCTCTTTGAATCTTTATCATGCTAAGAGGAGCAGGAAAAAGCAAAAAATTTCAGAATTGCACCTTGCAATGCGGAGAAATTACTGTTTGTGCATTTACAATATTCATTGATTTTTGCCATTGAAAAACATCATGTTATTCATATACCAGAAATGTTTGAAGCTACTGACTGAATGAAAGGAGCTGGCATCTCAATCTCTTTGAATCTTCTTTATCATGCTAAGAGGAGCAGGAAAAAGCAAAAAACTTCAGAATTGCACCTTGCAATGTGGAGAAATTACTGTTTGTGCATTTACAATATTCATTGATTTTTACCATTGAAAAACGTCCAGAAATGATTGAAGCTACTGACTGAATGAAAGTAGCTGGCATCTCACTCTCTTTGAATCTTTTTTATCATGCTAAGAGGAGCAGGAAAAAGCAAAAAATTTCAGACTTGCACCTTGCAATGCGGAGAAATTACTGTTTGTGCATTTACAATATTCATTGATTTTTGCCATTGAAAAACATCATGTTATTCATATACCAGAAATGTTTGAAGCTACTGACTGAATGAAAGGAGCTGGCATCTCACTCTCTTTGAATCTTCTTTATCATGCTAAGAGGAGCAGGAAAAAGCAAAAAATTTCAGAATTGCACCTTGCAATGCGGAGAAATTACTGTTTGTGCATTTACAATATTCATTGATTTTTGCCATTGAAAAACATCATGTTATTCATATACCAGAAATGTTTGAAGCTACTGACTGAATGAAAGGAGCTGACATCTCACTCTCTTTGAATCTTCTTTATCATGCTAAGAGGAGCAGGAAAAAGCAAAAAATTTCAGAATTGCACCTTGCAATGCGGAGAAATTACTGTTTGTGCATTTACAATATTCATTGATTTTTGCCATTGAAAAACGTCCAGAAATGATTGAAGCTACTGACTGAATGAAAGGAGCTGGCATCTCACTCTCTTTGAATCATGCTAAGAGGAGCAGGAAAAAGCAAAAAATTTCAGAATTGCACCTTGCAATGCAGAGAAATTACTGTTTGTGCATTTACAATATTCATTGATTTTTGCCATTGAAAAACATCATGTTATTCATATACCAGAAATGTTTGAAGCTACTGACTGAATGAAAGGAGCTGGCATCTCACTCTCTTTGAATCTTCTTTATCATGCTAAGAGGAGCAGGAAAAAGCAAAAAATTTTAGAATTGCACCTTGCAATGTGGAGAAATTACTGTTTGTGCATTTACAATATTCATTGATTTTTACCATTGAAAAACGTCCAGAAATGATTGAAGCTACTGACTGAATGAAAGTAGCTGGCATCTCACTCTCTTTGAATCTTCTTTATCATGCTAAGAGGAGCAGGAAAAAGCAAAAAATTTCAGACTTGCACCTTGCAATGCGGAGAAATTACTGTTTGTGCATTTACAATATTCATTGATTTTTGCCATTGAAAAACATCATGTTATTCATATACCAGAAATGTTTGAAGCTACTGACTGAATGAAAGGAGCTGGCATCTCACTCTCTTTGAATCTTCTTTATCATGCTAAGAGGAGCAGGAAAAAGCAAAAAATTTCAGAATTGCACCTTGCAATGCGGAGAAATTACTGTTTGTGCATTTACAATATTCATTGATTTTTGCCATTGAAAAACGTCCAGAAATGATTGAAGCTACTGACTGAATGAAAGGAGCTGGCATCTCACTCTCTTTGAATCTTCTTTATCATGCTAAGAGGAGCAGGAAAAAGCAAAAAATTTCAGAATTGCACCTTGCAATGCGGAGAAATTACTGTTTGTGCATTTACAATATTCATTGATTTTTGCCATTGAAAAACGTCCAGAAATGATTGAAGCTACTGACTGAATGAAAGGAGCTGGCATCTCACTCTCTTTGAATCTTCTTTATCATGCTAAGAGGAGCTGGAAAAAGCAAAAAATTTCAGAATTGCACCTTGCAATGCGGAGAAATTACTGTTTGTGCATTTACAATATTCATTGATTTTTGCCATTGAAAAACATGTTATTCATATACCAGAAATGTTTGAAGCTACTGACTGAATGAAAGGAGCTGGCACCTCAATCTCTTTGAATCTTCTTTATCATGCTAAGAGGAGCGGGAAAAAGCAAAAAATTTCAGAATTGCACCTTGCAATGCGGAGAAATTACTGTTTGTGCATTTACAATATTCATTGATTTTTGCCATTGAAAAACGTCCAGAAATGATTGAAGGTACTGACTGAATGAAAGGAGCTGGCATCTCACTCTCTTTGAATCTTCTTTATCATGCTAAGAGGAGCAGGAAAAAGCAAAAAATTTCAGAATTGCACCTTGCAATGCGGAGAAATTACTGTTTGTGCATTTACAATATTCATTGATTTTTGCCATTGAAAAACATCATGTTATTCATATACCAGAAATGTTTGAAGCTACTGACTGAATGAAAGGAGCTGGCATCTCACTCTCTTTGAATCTTCTTTATCATGCTAAGAGGAGCAGGAAAAAGCAAAAAATTTCAGACTTGCACCTTGCAATGCGGAGAAATTACTGTTTGTGCATTTACAATATTCATTGATTTTTGCCATTGAAAAACATCATGTTATTCATATACCAGAAATGTTTGAAGCTACTGACTGAATGAAAGGAGCTGGCATCTCACTCTCTTTGAATCTTCTTTATCATGCTAAGAGGAGCAGGAAAAAGCTAAAAAAATTTCAGAATTGCACCTTGCAATGCGGAGAAATTACTGTTTGTGCATTTACAATATTCATTGATTTTTGCCATTGAAAAACATCATGTTATTCATATACCAGAAATGTTTGAAGCTACTGACTGAATGAAAGGAGCTGGCATCTCACTCTCTTTGAATCTTCTTTATCATGCTAAGAGGAGCAGAAAAAAGCAAAAAATTTCAGACTTGCACCTTGCAATGCGGAGAAATTACTGTTTGTGCACTTACAATATTCATTGATTTTTGCCATTGAAAAACATCATGTTATTCATATACCAGAAATGTTTGAAGCTACTGACTGAATGAAAGGAGCTGGCATCTCACTCTCTTTGAATCTTCTTTATCATGCTAAGAGGAGCAGGAAAAAGCAAAAAATTTCAGAATTGCACCTTGCAATGCGGAGAAATTACTGTTTGTGCATTTACAATATTCATTGATTTTTGCCATTGAAAAACGTCCAGAAATGATTGAAGGTACTGACTGAATGAAAGGAGCTGGCATCTCACTCTCTTTGAATCTTCTTTATCATGCTAAGAGGAGCAGGAAAAAGCAAAAAGTTTCAGAATTGCAACTTGCAATGCGGAGAAATTACTGTTTGTGCATTTACAATATTCATTGATTTTTGCCATTGAAAAACGTCCAGAAATGATTGAAGCTACTGACTGAATGAAAGGAGCTGGCATCTCACTCTCTTTGAATCTTCTTTATCATGCTAAGTGGAGCAGGAAAAAGCAAAAAATTTCAGAATTGCACCTTGCAATGCGGAGAAATTACAGTTTGTGCATTTACAATATTCATTGATTTTTGCCATTGAAAAACGTCCAGAAATGATTGAAGCTACTGACTGAATGAAAGGAGCTGGCATCTCACTCTCTTTGAATCTTCTTTATCATGCTAAGAGGAGCAGGAAAAAGCAAAAAATTTCAGAATTGCACCTTGCAATGCGGAGAAATTACTGTTTGTGCATTTACAATATTCGTTGATTTTTGCCATTGAAAAACGTCCAGAAATGATTGAAGCTACTGACTGAATGAAAGGAGCTGGCATCTCACTCTCTTTGAATCTTCTTTATCATGCTAAGAGGAGCAGGAAAAAGCAAAAAATTTCAGAATTGCACCTTGCAATGCGGAGAAATTACAGTTTGTGCATTTACAATATTCATTGATTTTTGCCATTGAAAACCGTCCAGAAATGATTGAAGCTACTGACTGAATGAAAGGAGCTGGCATCTCACTCTCTTTGAATCTTCTTTATCATGCTAAGAGGAGCAGGAAAAAGCAAAAAATTTCAGAATTGCACCTTGCAATGCGGAGAATTTACTGTTTGTGCATTTACAATATTCATTGATTTTTGCCATTGAAAAACATGTTATTCATATACCAGAAATGTTTGAAGCTCCTGACTGAATGAAAGGAGCTGGCACCTCACTCTCTTTGAATCTTCTTTATCATGCTAAGAGGAGCAGGAAAAAGCAAAAAATTTCAGAATTGCACCTTGCAATGCGGAGAAATTACTGTTTGTGCATTTACAATATTCATTGATTTTTGCCATTGAAAAACGTCCAGAAATGATTGAAGCTACTGACTGAATGAAAGGAGCTGGCATCTCACTCTCTTTGAATCTTCTTTATCATGCTAAGAGGACCAGGAAAAAGCAAAAAATTTCAGAATTGCACCTTGCAATGCGGAGAAATTACTGTTTGTGCATTTACAATATTCATTGATTTTTGCCATTGAAAAATGTCCAGAAATGATTGAAGCTACTGACTGAATGAAAGGAGCTGGCATCTCACTCTCTTTGAATCTTCTTTATCATGCTAAGAGGAGCAGGAAAAAGCAAAAAATTTCAGAATTGCACCTTGCAATGCGGAGAAATTACTGTTTGTGCATTTACAATATTCATTGATTTTTGCCATTGAAAAACGTCCAGAAATGATTGAAGGTACTGACTGAATGAAAGGAGCTGGCATCTCACTCTCTTTGAATCTTCTTTATCATGCTAAGAGGAGCAGGAAAAAGCAAAAAGTTTCAGAATTGCAACTTGCAATGCGGAGAAATTACTGTTTGTGCATTTACAATATTCATTGATTTTTGCCATTGAAAAACGTCCAGAAATGATTGAAGCTACTGACTGAATGAAAGGAGCTGGCATCTCACTCTCTTTGAATCTTCTTTATCATGCTAAGTGGAGCAGGAAAAAGCAAAAAATTTCAGAATTGCACCTTGCAATGCGGAGAAATTACAGTTTGTGCATTTACAATATTCATTGATTTTTGCCATTGAAAAACGTCCAGAAATGATTGAAGCTACTGACTGAATGAAAGGAGCTGGCATCTCACTCTCTTTGAATCTTCTTTATCATGCTAAGAGGAGCAGGAAAAAGCAAAAAATTTCAGAATTGCACCTTGCAATGCGGAGAAATTACTGTTTGTGCATTTACAATATTCGTTGATTTTTGCCATTGAAAAACGTCCAGAAATGATTGAAGCTACTGACTGAATGAAAGGAGCTGGCATCTCACTCTCTTTGAATCTTCTTTATCATGCTAAGAGGAGCAGGAAAAAGCAAAAAATTTCAGAATTGCACCTTGCAATGCGGAGAAATTACAGTTTGTGCATTTACAATATTCATTGATTTTTGCCATTGAAAACCGTCCAGAAATGATTGAAGCTACTGACTGAATGAAAGGAGCTGGCATCTCACTCTCTTTGAATCTTCTTTATCATGCTAAGAGGAGCAGGAAAAAGCAAAAAATTTCAGAATTGCACCTTGCAATGCGGAGAATTTACTGTTTGTGCATTTACAATATTCATTGATTTTTGCCATTGAAAAACATGTTATTCATATACCAGAAATGTTTGAAGCTCCTGACTGAATGAAAGGAGCTGGCACCTCACTCTCTTTGAATCTTCTTTATCATGCTAAGAGGAGCAGGAAAAAGCAAAAAATTTCAGAATTGCACCTTGCAATGCGGAGAAATTACTGTTTGTGCATTTACAATATTCATTGATTTTTGCCATTGAAAAACGTCCAGAAATGATTGAAGCTACTGACTGAATGAAAGGAGCTGGCATCTCACTCTCTTTGAATCTTCTTTATCATGCTAAGAGGAGCAGGAAAAAGCAAAAAATTTCAGAATTGCACCTTGCAATGCGGAGAAATTACTGTTTGTGCATTTACAATATTCATTGATTTTTGCCATTGAAAAATGTCCAGAAATGATTGAAGCTACTGACTGAATGAAAGGAGCTGGCATCTCACTCTCTTTGAATCTTCTTTATCATGCTAAGAGGAGCAGGAAAAAGCAAAAAATTTCAGAATTGCGCCTTGCAATGCGGAGAAATTACTGTTTGTGCATTTACAAAATTCATTGATTTTTGCCATTGAAAAACATCATGTTATTCATATACCAGAAATGATTGAAGCTACTGACTGAAGGAAAGGAGCTGGCATCTCACTCTCTTTGAATCTTCTTTATCATGCTAAGAGGAGCAGGAAAAAGCAAAAAATTTCAGAATTGCACCTTGCAATGCGGAGAATTTACTGTTTGTGCATTTACAATATTCATTGATTTTTGCCATTGAAAAACGTCCAGAAATGATTGAAGCTACTGACTGAATGAAAGGAGCTGGCATCTCACTCTCTTTGAATCTTCTTTATCATGCTAAGAGGAGCAGGAAAAAGCAAAAAATTTCAGAATTGCACCTTGCAATGCGGAGAAATTACAGTTTGTGCATTTACAATATTCATTGATTTTTGCCATTGAAAAACGTCCAGAAATGATTGAAGCTACTGACTGAATGAAAGGAGCTGGCATCTCACTCTCTTTGAATCTTCTTTATCATGCTAAGAGGAGCAGGAAAAAGCAAAAAATTTCAGAATTGCACCTTGCAATGCGGAGAAATTACTGTTTGTGCATTTACAATATTCGTTGATTTTTGCCATTGAAAAACGTCCAGAAATGATTGAAGCTACTGACTGAATGAAAGGAGCTGGCATCTCACTCTCTTTGAATCTTCTTTATCATGCTAAGAGGAGCAGGAAAAAGCAAAAAATTTCAGAATTGCACCTTGCAATGCGGAGAAATTACTGTTTGTGCATTTACAATATTCATTGATTTTTGCCATTGAAAAACATAATGTTATTCATATACCAGAAATGTTTGAAGCTACTGACTGAATGAAAGGAGCTGGCATCTCAATCTCTTTGAATCTTCTTTATCATGCTAAGAGGAGCATGAAAAAGCAAAAAATTTCAGAATTGCACCTTGCAATGTGGAGAGATTACTGTTTGTGCATTTACAATATTCATTGATTTTTACCATTGAAAAACGTCCAGAAATGATTGAAGCTACTGACTGAATGAAAGTAGCTGGCATCTCACTCTCTTTGAATCTTCTTTATCATGCTAAGAGGAGCAGGAAAAAGCAAAAAATTTCAGACTTGCACCTTGCAATGCGGAGAAATTACTGTTTGTGCATTTACAATATTCATTGATTTTTGCCATTGAAAAACATCATGTTATTCATATACCAGAAATGTTTGAAGCTACTGACTGAATGAAAGGAGCTGGCATCTCACTCTCTTTGAATCTTCTTTATCATGCTAAGAGGAGCAGAAAAAAGCAAAAAATTTCAGACTTGCACCTTGCAATGCGGAGAAATTACTGTTTGTGCATTTACAATATTCATTGATTTTTGCCATTGAAAAACATCATGTTATTCATATACCAGAAATGTTTGAAGCTACTGACTGAATGAAAGGAGCTGGCATCTCACTCTCTTTGAATCTTCTTTATCATGCTAAGAGGAGCAGGAAAAAGCAAAAAATTTCAGAATTGCACCTTGCAATGCGGAGAAATTACTGTTTGTGCATTTACAATATTCATTGATTTTTGCCATTGAAAAACGTCCGGAAATGATTGAAGGTACTGACTGAATGAAAGGAGCTGGCATCTCACTCTCTTTGAATCTTCTTTATCATGCTAAGAGGAGCAGGAAAAAGCAAAAAATTTCAGAATTGCAACTTGCAATGCGGAGAAATTACTGTTTGTGCATTTACAATATTCAATGATTTTTGCCATTGAAAAACGTCCAGAAATGATTGAAGCTACTGACTGAATGAAAGGAGCTGGCATCTCACTCTCTTTGAATCTTCTTTATCATGCTAAGTGGAGCAGGAAAAAGCAAAAAATTTCAGAATTGCACCTTGCAATGCGGAGAAATTACAGTTTGTGCATTTACAATATTCATTGATTTTTGCCATTGAAAAACGTCCAGAAATGATTGAAGCTACTGACTGAATGAAAGGAGCTGGCATCTCACTCTCTTTGAATCTTCTTTATCATGCTAAGAGGAGCAGGAAAAAGCAAAAAATTTCAGAATTGCACCTTGCAATGCGGAGAAATTACTGTTTGTGCATTTACAATATTCGTTGATTTTTGCCATTGAAAAACGTCCAGAAATGATTGAAGCTACAGACTGAATGAAAGGAGCTGGCATCTCACTCTCTTTGAATCTTCTTTATCATGCTAAGAGGAGCAGGAAAAAGCAAAAAATTTCAGAATTGCACCTTGCAATGCGGAGAAATTACAGTTTGTGCATTTACAATATTCATTGATTTTTGCCATTGAAAAACGTCCAGAAATGATTGAAGCTACTGACTGAATGAAAGGAGCTGGCATCTCACTCTCTTTGAATCTTCTTTATCATGCTAAGAGGAGCAGGAAAAAGCAAAAAATTTCAGAATTGCACCTTGCAATGCGGAGAATTTACTGTTTGTGCATTTACAATATTCATTGATTTTTGCCATTGAAAAACATGTTATTCATATACCAGAAATGTTTGAAGCTCCTGACTGAATGAAAGGAGCTGGCACCTCACTCTCTTTGAATCTTCTTTATCATGCTAAGAGGAGCAGGAAAAAGCAAAAAATTTCAGAATTGCACCTTGCAATGCGGAGAAATTACTGTTTGTGCATTTACAATATTCATTGATTTTTGCCATTGAAAAACATGTTATTCATATACCAGAAATGTTTGAAGCTCCTGACTGAATGAAAGGAGCTGGCATCTCACTCTCTTTGAATCTTCTTTATCATGCTAAGAGGAGCAGGAAAAAGCAAAAAATTTCAGAATTGCGCCTTGCAATGCGGAGAAATTACTGTTTGTGCATTTACAAAATTCATTGATTTTTGCCATTGAAAAACATCATGTTATTCATATACCAGAAATGATTGAAGCTACTGACTGAAGGAAAGGAGCTGGCATCTCACTCTCTTTGAATCTTCTTTATCATGCTAAGAGGAGCAGGAAAAAGCAAAAAATTTCAGAATTGCACCTTGCAATGCGGAGAAATTACTGTTTGTGCATTTACAATATTCATTGATTTTTGCGATTGAAAAACATCATGTTATTCATATACCAGAAATGATTGAAGCTACTGACTGAATGAAAGGAGCTGGCATCTCACTCTCTTTGAATCTTCTTTATCATGCTAAGAGGAGCAGGAAAAAGCAAAAAATTTCAGAATTGCACCTTGCAATGCGGAGAAATTACAGTTTGTGCATTTACAATATTCATTGATTTTTGCCATTGCAAAACGTCCAGAAATGATTGAAGCTACTGACTGAATGAAAGGAGCTGGCATCTCACTCTCTTTGAATCTTCTTTATCATGCTAAGAGGAGCAGGAAAAAGCAAAAAATTTCAGAATTGCACCTTGCAATGCGGAGAAATTACTGTTTGTGCATTTACAATATTCATTGATTTTTGCCATTGAAAAACGTCCAGAAATGATTGAAGGTACTGACTGAATGAAAGGAGCTGGCATCTCACTCTCTTTGAATCTTCTTTATCATGCTAAGAGGAGCAGGAAAAAGCAAAAAATTTCAGAATTGCACCTTGCAATGCGGAGAAATTACTGTTTGTGCATTTACAATATTCATTGATTTTTGCCATTGAAAAACGTCCAGAAATGATTGAAGGTACTGACTGAATGAAAGGAGCTGGCATCTCACTCTCTTTGAATCTTCTTTATCATGCTAAGAGGAGCAGGAAAAAGCAAAAAATTTCAGAATTGCACCTTGCAATGCGGAGAAATTACTGTTTGTGCATTTACAATATTCATTGATTTTTGCCATTGAAAAATGTCCAGAAATGATTGAAGCTACTGACTGAATGAAAGGAGCTGGCATCTCACTCTCTTTGAATCTTCTTTATCATGCTAAGAGGAGCAGGAAAAAGCAAAAAATTTCAGAATTGCGCCTTGCAATGCGGAGAAATTACTGTTTGTGCATTTACAAAATTCATTGATTTTTGCATTTGAAAAACATCATGTTATTCATATACCAGAAATGATTGAAGCTACTGACTGAAGGAAAGGATCTGGCATCTCACTCTCTTTGAATCTTCTTTATCATGCTTAGAGGAGCAGGAAAAAGCAAAAAATTTCAGAATTGCACCTTGCAATGCGGAGAAATTACTGTTTGTGCATTTACAATATTCATTGATTTTTGCCATTGAAAAACGTCCAGAAATGATTGAAGCTACTGACTGAATGAAAGGAGCTGGCATCTCACTCTCTTTGAATCTTCTTTATCATGCTAAGAGGAGCAGGAAAAAGCAAATAATTTCAGAATTGCACCTTGCAATGCGGAGAAATTACTGTTTGTGCATTTACAATATTCATTGATTTTTGCGATTGAAAAACATCATGTTATTCATATACCAGAAATGATTGAAGCTACTGACTGAATGAAAGGAGCTGGCATCTCACTCTCTTTGAATCTTCTTTATCATGCTAAGAGGAGCAGGAAAAAGTAAAAAATTTCAGAATTGCACCTTGCAATGCGGAGAAATTACTGTTTGTGCATTTACAATATTCATTGATTTTTGCCATTGAAAAACATCCAGAAATGATTGAAGCTACTGACTGAATGAAAGGAGCTGGCATCTCACTCTCTTTGAATCTTCTTTATCATGCTAAGAGGAGCAGGAAAAAGCAAAAAATTTCAGAATTGCACCTTGCAATGCGGAGAAATTACTGTTTGTGCATTTACAATATTCATTGATTTTTGCGATTGAAAAACATCATGTTATTCATATACCAGAAATGATTGAAGCTACTGACTGAATGAAAGGAGCTGGCATCTCACTCTCTTTGAATCTTCTTTATCATGCTAAGAGGAGCAGGAAAAAGTAAAAAATTTCAGAATTGCACCTTGCAATGCGGAGAAATTACTGTTTGTGCATTTACAATATTCATTGATTTTTGCCATTGAAAAACATCCAGAAATGATTGAAGCTACTGACTGAATGAAAGGAGCTGGCATCTCACTCTCTTTGAATCTTCTTTATCATGCTAAGAGGAGCAGGAAAAAGCAAAAAATTTCAGAATTGCACCTTGCAATGCGGAGAAATTACTGTTTGTGCATTTACAATATTCATTGATTTTTGCTATTGAAAAACATCATGTTATTCATATACCAGAAATGATTGAAGCTACTGACTGAATGAAAGGAGCTGGCATCTCACTCTCTTTGAATCTTCTTTATCATGCTAAGAGGAGCAGGAAAAAGCAAAAAATTTCAGAATTGCACCTTGCAATGCGGAGAATTTACTGTTTGTGCATTTACAATATTCATTGATTTTTGCCATTGAAAAACGTCCAGAAATGATTGAAGCTACTGAATGAATGAAAGGAGCTGGCATCTCACTCTCTTTGAATCTTCTTTATCATGCTAAGAGGAGCAGGAAAAAGCAAAAAATTTCAGAATTGCACCTTGCAATGCGGAGAAATTACAGTTTGTGCATTTACAATATTCATTGATTTTTGCCATTGAAAAACGTCCAGAAATGATTGAAGCTACTGACTGAATGAAAGGAGCTGGCATCTCACTCTCTTTGAATCTTCTTTATCATGCTAAGAGGAGCAGGAAAAAGCAAAAAATTTCAGAATTGCACCTTGCAATGCGGAGAAATTACTGTTTGTGCATTTACAATATTCGTTGATTTTTGCCATTGAAAAACGTCCAGAAATGATTGAAGCTACTGACTGAATGAAAGGAGCTGGGATCTCACTCTCTTTGAATCTTCTTTATCATGCTAAGAGGAGCAGGAAAAAGCAAAAAATTTCAGAATTGCACCTTGCAATGCGGAGAAATTACTGTTTGTGCATTTACAATATTCATTGATTTTTGCCATTGAAAAACATCATGTTATTCATATACCAGAAATGTTTGAAGCTACTGACTGAATGAAAGGAGCTGGCATCTCACTCTCTTTGAATCTTCTTTATCATGCTAAGAGGAGCAGGAAAAAGCAAAAAATTTCAGAATTGCACCTTGCAATGCGGAGAAATTACTGTTTGTGCATTTACAATATTCATTGATTTTTGCCATTGAAAAACATAATGTTATTCATATACCAGAAATGTTTGAAGCTACTGACTGAATGAAAGGAGCTGGCATCTCAATCTCTTTGAATCTTCTTTATCATGCTAAGAGGAGCATGAAAAAGCAAAAAATTTCAGAATTGCACCTTGCAATGTGGAGAAATTACTGTTTGTGCATTTACAATATTCATTGATTTTTACCATTGAAAAACGTCCAGAAATGATTGAAGCTACTGACTGAATGAAAGTAGCTGGCATCTCACTCTCTTTGAATCTTCTTTATCATGCTAAGAGGAGCAGGAAAAAGCAAAAAATTTCAGACTTGCACCTTGCAATGCGGAGAAATTACTGTTTGTGCATTTACAATATTCATTGATTTTTGCCATTGAAAAACATCATGTTATTCATATACCAGAAATGTTTGAAGCTACTGACTGAATGAAAGGAGCTGGCATCTCACTCTCTTTGAATCTTCTTTATCATGCTAAGAGGAGCAGGAAAAAGCAAAAAATTTCAGAATTGCAACTTGCAATGCGGAGAAATTACTGTTTGTGCATTTACAATATTCAATGATTTTTGCCATTGAAAAACGTCCAGAAATGATTGAAGCTACTGACTGAATGAAAGGAGCTGGCATCTCACTCTCTTTGAATCTTCTTTATCATGCTAAGTGGAGCAGGAAAAAGCAAAAAATTTCAGAATTGCACCTTGCAATGCGGAGAAATTACAGTTTGTGCATTTACAATATTCATTGATTTTTGCCATTGAAAAACGTCCAGAAATGATTGAAGCTACTGACTGAATGAAAGGAGCTGGCATCTCACTCTCTTTGAATCTTCTTTATCATGCTAAGAGGAGCAGGAAAAAGCAAAAAATTTCAGAATTGCACCTTGCAATGCGGAGAAATTACTGTTTGTGCATTTACAATATTCGTTGATTTTTGCCATTGAAAAACGTCCAGAAATGATTGAAGCTACAGACTGAATGAAAGGAGCTGGCATCTCACTCTCTTTGAATCTTCTTTATCATGCTACGAGGAGCAGGAAAAAGCAAAAAATTTCAGAATTGCATCTTGCAATGCGGAGAAATTACAGTTTGTGCATTTACAATATTCATTGATTTTTGCCATTGAAAAACGTCCAGAAATGATTGAAGCTACTGACTGAATGAAAGGAGCTGGCATCTCACTCTCTTTGAATCTTCTTTATCATGCTAAGAGGAGCAGGAAAAAGCAAAAAATTTCAGAATTGCACCTTGCAATGCGGAGAATTTACTGTTTGTGCATTTACAATATTCATTGATTTTTGCCATTGAAAAACATGTTATTCATATACCAGAAATGTTTGAAGCTCCTGACTGAATGAAAGGAGCTGGCACCTCACTCTCTTTGAATCTTCTTTATCATGCTAAGAGGAGCAGGAAAAAGCAAAAAATTTCAGAATTGCACATTGCAATGCGGAGAAATTACTGTTTGTGCATTTACAATATTCATTGATTTTTGCCATTGAAAAACGTCCAGAAATGATTGAAGCTACTGACTGAATGAAAGGAGCTGGCATCTCACTCTCTTTGAATCTTCTTTATCATGCTAAGAGGAGCAGGAAAAAGCAAAAAATTTCAGAATTGCACCTTGCAATGCGGAGAAATTACTGTTTGTGCATTTACAATATTCATTGATTTTTGCCATTGAAAAATGTCCAGAAATGATTGAAGCTACTGACTGAATGAAAGGAGCTGGCATCTCACTCTCTTTGAATCTTCTTTATCATGCTAAGAGGAGCAGGAAAAAGCAAAAAATTTCAGAATTGCGCCTTGCAATGCGGAGAAATTACTGTTTGTGCATTTACAAAATTCATTGATTTTTGCCATTGAAAAACATCATGTTATTCATATACCAGAAATGATTGAAGCTACTGACTGAAGGAAAGGAGCTGGCATCTCACTCTCTTTGAATCTTCTTTATCATGCTAAGAGGAGCAGGAAAAAGCAAAAAATTTCAGAATTGCACCTTGCAATGTGGAGAATTTACTGTTTGTGCATTTACAATATTCATTGATTTTTGCCATTGAAAAACGTCCAGAAATGATTGAAGCTACTGACTGAATGAAAGGAGCTGGCATCTCACTCTCTTTGAATCTTCTTTATCATGCTAAGAGGAGCAGGAAAAAGCAAAAAATTTCAGAATTGCACCTTGCAATGTGGAGAAATTACAGTTTGTGCATTTACAATATTCATTGATTTTTGCCATTGAAAAACGTCCAGAAATGATTGAAGCTACTGACTGAATGAAAGGAGCTGGCATCTCGCTCTCTTTGAATCTTCTTTATCATGCTAAGAGGAGCAGGAAAAAGCAAAAAATTTCAGAATTGCACCTTGCAATGCGGAGAAATTACTGTTTGTGCATTTACAATATTCGTTGATTTTTGCCATTGAAAAACGTCCAGAAATGATTGAAGCTACTGACTGAATGAAAGGAGCTGGCATCTCACTCTCTTTGAATCTTCTTTATCATGCTAAGAGGAGCAGGAAAAAGCAAAAAATTTCAGAATTGCACCTTGCAATGCGGAGAAATTACAGTTTGTGCATTTACAATATTCATTGATTTTTGCCATTGAAAAACGTCCAGAAATGATTGAAGCTACTGACTGAATGAAAGGAGCTGGCATCTCACTCTCTTTGAATCTTCTTTATCATGCTAAGAGGAGCAGGAAAAAGCAAAAAATTTCAGAATTGCACCTTGCAATGCGGAGAAATTAATGTTTGTGCATTTACAATATTCATTGATTTTTGCCATTGAAAAACATGTTATTCATATACCAGAAATGTTTGAAGCTCCTGACTGAATGAAAGGAGCTGGCACCTCACTCTCTTTGAATCTTCTTTATCATGCTAAGAGGAGCAGGAAAAAGCAAAAAATTTCAGAATTGCACCTTGCAATGCGGAGAAATTACTGTTTGTGCATTTACAATATTCATTGATTTTTGCCATTGAAAAACGTCCAGAAATGATTGTAGCTACTGACTGAATGAAAGGAGCTGGCATCTCACTCTCTTTGAATCTTCTTTATCATGCTAAGAGGAGCAGGAAAAAGCAAAAAATTTCAGAATTGCACCTTGCAATGCGGAGAAATTACTGTTTGTGCATTTACAATATTCATTGACTTTTGCCATTGAAAAATGTCCAGAAATGATTGAAGCTACTGACTGAATGAAAGGAGCTGGCATCTCACTCTCTTTGAATCTTCTTTATCATGCTAAGAGGAGCAGGAAAAAGCAAAAAATTTCAGAATTGCGCCTTGCAATGCGGAGAAATTACTGTTTGTGCATTTACAAAATTCATTGATTTTTGCCATTGAAAAACATCATGTTATTCATATACCAGAAATGATTGAAGCTACTGACTGAAGGAAAGGAGCTGGCATCTCACTCTCTTTGAATCTTCTTTATCATGCTAAGAGGAGCAGGAAAAAGCAAAAAATTTCAGAATTGCACCTTGCAATGCGGAGAAATTACTGTTTGTGCATTTACAATATTCATTGATTTTTGCGATTGAAAAACATCATGTTATTCATATACCAGAAATGATTGAAGCTACTGACTGAATGAAAGGAGCTGGCATCTCACTCTCTTTGAATCTTCTTTATCATGCTAAGAGGAGCAGGAAAAAGCAAAAAATTTCAGAATTGCACCTTGCAATGCGGAGAAATTACAGTTTGTGCATTTACAATATTCATTGATTTTTGCCATTGCAAAACGTCCAGAAATGATTGAAGCTACTGACTGAATGAAAGGAGCTGGCATCTCACTCTCTTTGAATCTTCTTTATCATGCTAAGAGGAGCAGGAAAAAGCAAAAAATTTCAGAATTGCACCTTGCAATGCGGAGAAATTACTGTTTGTGCATTTACAATATTCATTGATTTTTGCCATTGAAAAACGTCCAGAAATGATTGAAGGTACTGACTGAATGAAAGGAGCTGGCATCTCACTCTCTTTGAATCTTCTTTATCATGCTAAGTGGAGCAGGAAAAAGCAAAAAATTTCAGAATTGCACCTTGCAATGCGGAGAAATTACTGTTTGTGCATTTACAATATTCATTGATTTTTGCCATTGAAAAACGTCCAGAAATGATTGAAGGTACTGACTGAATGAAAGGAGCTGGCATCTCACTCTCTTTGAATCTTCTTTATCATGCTAAGAGGAGCAGGAAAAAGCAAAAAAATTTCAGAATTGCACCTTGCAATGCGGAGAAATTACTGTTTGTGCATTTACAATATTCATTGATTTTTGCCATTGAATAACGTCCAGAAATGATTGAAGCTACTGACTGAATGAAAGGAGCTGGCATCTCACTCTCTTTGAATCTTCTTTATCATGCTAAGAGGAGCAGGAAAAAGCAAAAAATTTCAGAATTGCACCTTGCAATGCGGAGAAATTACTGTTTGTGCATTTACAATATTCATTGATTTTTGCCATTGAAAAATGTCCAGAAATGATTGAAGCTACTGACTGAATGAAAGGAGCTGGCATCTCACTCTCTTTGAATCTTCTTTATCATGCTAAGAGGAGCAGGAAAAAGCAAAAAATTTCAGAATTGCGCCTTGCAATGCGGAGAAATTACTGTTTGTGCATTTACAAAATTCATTGATTTTTGCCATTGAAAAACATCATGTTATTCATATACCAGAAATGATTGAAGCTACTGACTGAAGGAAAGGATCTGGCATCTCACTCTCTTTGAATCTTCTTTATCATGCTTAGAGGAGCAGGAAAAAGCAAAAAATTTCAGAATTGCACCTTGCAATGCGGAGAAATTACTGTTTGTGCATTTACAATATTCATTGATTTTTGCCATTGAAAAACGTCCAGAAATGATTGAAGCTACTGACTGAATGAAAGGAGCTGGCATCTCACTCTCTTTGAATCTTCTTTATCATGCTAAGAGGAGCAGGAAAAAGCAAAAAATTTCAGAATTGCACCTTGCAATGCGGAGAAATTACTGTTTGTGCATTTACAATATTCATTGATTTTTGCTATTGAAAAACATCATGTTATTCATATACCAGAAATGATTGAAGCTACTGACTGAATGAAAGGAGCTGGCATCTCACTCTCTTTGAATCTTCTTTATCATGCTAAGAGGAGCAGGAAAAAGCAAAAAATTTCAGAATTGCACCTTGCAATGCGGAGAAATTACAGTTTGTGCATTTACAATATTCATTGATTTTTGCCATTGAAAAACGTCCAGAAATGATTGAAGCTACTGACTGAATGAAAGGAGCTGGCATCTCACTCTCTTTGAATCTTCTTTATCATGCTAAGAGGAGCAGGAAAAAGCAAAAAATTTCAGAATTGCACCTTGCAATGCGGAGAAATTACTGTTTGTGCATTTACAATATTCATTGATTTTTGCCATTGAAAAACGTCCAGAAATGATTGAAGGTACTGACTGAATGAAAGGAGCTGGCACCTCACTCTCTTTGAATCTTCTTTATCATGCTAAGAGGAGCAGGAAAAAGCAAAAAATTTCAGAATTGCACCTTGCAATGCGGAGAAATTACTGTTTGTGCATTTACAATATTCATTGATTTTTGCCATTGAAAAACGTCCAGAAATGATTGAAGCTACTGACTGAATGAAAGGAGCTGGCATCTCACTCTCTTTGAATCTTCTTTATCATGCTAAGAGGAGCAGGAAAAAGCAAAAAATTTCAGAATTGCACCTTGCAATGCGGAGAAATTACTGTTTGTGCATTTACAATATTCATTGATTTTTGCCATTGAAAAATGTCCAGAAATGATTGAAGCTACTGACTGAATGAAAGGAGCTGGCATCTCACTCTCTTTGAATCTTCTTTATCATGCTAAGAGGAGCAGGAAAAAGCAAAAAATTTCAGAATTGCGCCTTGCAATGCGGAGAAATTACTGTTTGTGCATTTACAAAATTCATTGATTTTTGCCATTGAAAAACATCATGTTATTCATATACCAGAAATGATTGAAGCTACTGACTGAAGGAAAGGATCTGGCATCTCACTCTCTTTGAATCTTCTTTATCATGCTTAGAGGAGCAGGAAAAAGCAAAAAATTTCAGAATTGCACCTTGCAATGCGGAGAAATTACTGTTTGTGCATTTACAATATTCATTGATTTTTGCCATTGAAAAACGTCCAGAAATGATTGAAGCTACTGACTGAATGAAAGGAGCTGGCATCTCACTCTCTTTGAATCTTCTTTATCATGCTAAGAGGAGCAGGAAAAAGCAAAAAATTTCAGAATTGCACCTTGCAATGCGGAGAAATTACTGTTTGTGCATTTACAATATTCATTGATTTTTGCGATTGAAAAACATCATGTTATTCATATACCAGAAATGATTGAAGCTACTGACTGAATGAAAGGAGCTGGCATCTCACTCTCTTTGAATCTTCTTTATCATGCTAAGAGGAGCAGGAAAAAGTAAAAAATTTCAGAATTGCACCTTGCAATGCGGAGAAATTACTGTTTGTGCATTTACAATATTCAATGATTTTTGCCATTGAAAAACGTCCAGAAATGATTGAAGCTACTGACTGAATGAAATGAGCTGGCATCTCACTGTCTTTGAATCTTGTTTATCATGCTAAGCGGAGCAGGAAAAAGCAAAAAATTTCAGAATTGCACCTTGCAATGCGGAGAAATTACTGTTTGTGCATTTACAATATTCATTGATTTTTGCCATTGAAAAACGTCCAGAAATGATTGAAGCTACTGACTGAATGAAAGGAGCTGGCATCTCACTCTCTTTGAATCTTCTTTATCATGCTAAGAGGAGCAGGAAAAAGCAAAAAATTTCAGAATTGCACCTTGCAATGCGGAGAAATTACTGTTTGTGCATTTACAATATTCATTGATTTTTGCCATTGAAAAACGTCCAGAAATGATTGAAGCTACTGACTGAATGAAAGGAGCTGGCATCTCACTCTCTTTGAATCTTCTTTATCATGCTAAGAGGAGCAGGAAAAAGCAAAAAATTTCAGAATTGCACCTTGCAATGCGGAGAAATTACTGTTTGTGCATTTACAATATTCATTGATTTTTGCCATTGAAAAATGTCCAGAAATGATTGAAGCTACTGACTGAATGAAAGGAGCTGGCATCTCACTCTCTTTGAATCTTCTTTATCATGCTAAGAGGAGCAGGAAAAAGCAAAAAATTTCAGAATTGCGCCTTGCAATGCGGAGAAATTACTGTTTGTGCATTTACAAAATTCATTGATTTTTGCCATTGAAAAACATCATGTTATTCATATACCAGAAATGATTGAAGCTACTGACTGAAGGAAAGGATCTGGCATCTCACTCTCTTTGAATCTTCTTTATCATGCTTAGAGGAGCAGGAAAAAGCAAAAAATTTCAGAATTGCACCTTGCAATGCGGAGAAATTACTGTTTGTGCATTTACAATATTCATTGATTTTTGCCATTGAAAAACGTCCAGAAATGATTGAAGCTACTGACTGAATGAAAGGAGCTGGCATCTCACTCTCTTTGAATCTTCTTTATCATGCTAAGAGGAGCAGGAAAAAGCAAAAAATTTCAGAATTGCACCTTGCAATGCGGAGAAATTACTGTTTGTGCATTTACAATATTCATTGATTTTTGCGATTGAAAAACATCATGTTATTCATATACCAGAAATGATTGAAGCTACTGACTGAATGAAAGGAGCTGGCATCTCACTCTCTTTGAATCTTCTTTATCATGCTAAGAGGAGCAGGAAAAAGTAAAAAATTTCAGAATTGCACCTTGCAATGCGGAGAAATTACTGTTTGTGCATTTACAATATTCAATGATTTTTGCCATTGAAAAACGTCCAGAAATGATTGAAGCTACTGACTGAATGAAATGAGCTGGCATCTCACTGTCTTTGAATCTTGTTTATCATGCTAAGCGGAGCAGGAAAAAGCAAAAAATTTCAGAATTGCACCTTGCAATGCGGAGAAATTACTGTTTGTGCATTTACAATATTCATTGATTTTTGCCATTGAAAAACATCATGTTATTCATATACCAGAAATGATTGAAGCTACTGACTGAATGAAAGGAGCTGGCATCTCACTCTCTTTGAATCTTCTTTATCATGCTAAGAGGAGCAGGAAAAAGTAAAAAATTTCAGAATTGCACCTTGCAATGCGGAGAAATTACTGTTTGTGCATTTATAATATTCAATGATTTTTGCCATTGAAAAACGTCCAGAGATGATTGAAGCTACTGACTGAACGAAAGGAGCTGGCATCTCACTCTCTTTGAATCTTCTTTATCATGCTAAGAGGAGCAGGAAAAAGCAAAAAATTTCAGAATTGCACTTTGCAATGCGGAGAAATTACTGTTTGTGCATTTACAATATTCATTGATTTTTGCCATTGAAAAACATCATGTTATTCATGTACCAGAAATGTTTGAAGCTACTGACTGAATGAAAGGAGCTGGCATCTCACTCTCTTTGAATCTTCTTTATCATGCTAAGAGGAGCAGGAAAAAGCAAAAAATTTCAGAATTGCACATTGCAATGCGGAGAAATTACTGTTTGTGCATTTACAATATTCATTGATTTTTGCCATTGAAAAACGTCCAGAAATGATTGAAGCTACTGACTGAATGAAAGGAGCTGGCATCTCACTCTCTTTGAATCTTCTTTATCATGCTAAGAGGAGCAGGAAAAGCAAAAAATTTCAGAATTGCACCTTGCAATGCGGAGAAATTACTGTTTGTGCATTTACAATATTCATTGATTTTTGCCATTGAAAAACGTCCAGAAATGATTGAAGCTACTGACTGAATGAAAGGAGCTGGCATCTCACTCTCTTTGAATCTTCTTTATCATGCTAAGAGGAGCAGGAAAAAGCAAAAAATTTCAGAATTGCACCTTGCAATGCGGAGAAATTACTGTTTGTGCATTTACAATATTCATTGATTTTTGCCATTGAAAAATGTCCAGAAATGATTGAAGCTACTGACTGAATGAAAGGAGCTGGCATCTCACTCTCTTTGAATCTTCTTTATCATGCTAAGAGGAGCAGGAAAAAGCAAAAAATTTCAGAATTGCGCCTTGCAATGCGGAGAAATTACTGTTTGTGCATTTACAAAATTCATTGATTTTTGCCATTGAAAAACATCATGTTATTCATATACCAGAAATGATTGAAGCTACTGACTGAAGGAAAGGATCTGGCATCTCACTCTCTTTGAATCTTCTTTATCATGCTAAGAGGAGCAGGAAAAAGCAAAAAATTTCAGAATTGCACCTTGCAATGCGGAGAAATTACTGTTTGTGCATTTACAATATTCATTGATTTTTGCCATTGAAAAACGTCCAGAAATGATTGAAGCTACTGACTGAATGAAAGGAGCTGGCATCTCACTCTCTTTGAATCTTCTTTATCATGCTAAGAGGAGCAGGAAAAAGCAAAAAATTTCAGAATTGCACCTTGCAATGCGGAGAAATTACTGTTTGTGCATTTACAATATTCATTGATTTTTGCCATTGAAAAACGTCCAGAAATGATTGAAGCTACTGACTGAATGAAAGGAGCTGGCATCTCACTCTCTTTGAATCTTCTTTATCATGCTAAGAGGAGCAGGAAAAAGCAAAAAATTTCAGAATTGCACCTTGCAATGCGGAGAAATTACTGTTTGTGCATTTACAATATTCATTGATTTTTGCCATTGAAAAACGTCCAGAAATGATTGAAGCTACTGACTGAATGAAAGGAGCTGGCATCTCACTCTCTTTGAATCTTCTTTATCATGCTAAGAGGAGCAGGAAAAAGCAAAAAATTTCAGAATTGCGCCTTGCAATGCAGAGAAATTACTGTTTGTGCATTTACAAAATTCATTGATTTTTGCCATTGAAAAACATCATGTTATTCATATACCAGAAATGATTGAAGCTACTGACTGAAGGAAAGGATCTGGCATCTCACTCTCTTTGAATCTTCTTTATCATGCTAAGAGGAGCAGGAAAAAGCAAAAAATTTCAGAATTGCACCTTGCAATGCAGAGAAATTACTGTTTGTGCATTTACAATATTCATTGATTTTTGTCATTGAAAAACGTCCAGAAATGATTGAAGCTACTGACTGAATGAAAGGAGCTGGCATCTCACTCTCTTTGAATCTTCTTTATCATGCTAAGAGGAGCAGGAAAAAGCAAAAAATTTCAGAATTGCACCTTGCAATGCGGAGAAATTACTGTTTGTGCATTTACAATATTCATTGATTTTTGCCATTGAAAAATGTCCAGAAATGATTGAAGCTACTGACTGAATGAAAGGAGCTGGCATCTCACTCTCTTTGAATCTTCTTTATCATGCTAAGTGGAGCAGGAAAAAGCAAAAAATTTCAGAATTGCACATTGCAATGCGGAGAAATTACTGTTTGTGCATTTACAATATTCATTGATTTTTGCCATTGAAAAACGTCCAGAAATGATTGAAGCTACTGACTGAATGAAAGGAGCTGGCATCTCACTCTCTTTGAATCTTCTTTATCATGCTAAGAGGAGCAGGAAAAAGCAAAAAATTTCAGAATTGCACCTTGCAATGCGGAGAAATTACTGTTTGTGCATTTACAATATTCATTGATTTTTGCCATTGAAAAACGTCCAGAAATGATTGAAGCTACTGACTGAATGAAAGGAGCTGGCATCTCACTCTCTTTGAATCTTCTTTATCATGCTAAGAGGAGCAGGAAAAAGCAAAAAATTTCAGAATTGCACCTTGCAATGCGGAGAAATTACTGTTTGTGCATTTACAATATTCATTGATTTTTGCCATTGAAAAATGTCCAGAAATGATTGAAGCTACTGACTGAATGAAAGGAGCTGGCATCTCACTCTCTTTGAATCTTCTTTATCATGCTAAGAGGAGCAGGAAAAAGCAAAAAATTTCAGAATTGCGCCTTGCAATGCGGAGAAATTACTGTTTGTGCATTTACAAAATTCATTGATTTTTGCCATTGAAAAACATCATGTTATTCATATACCAGAAATGATTGAAGCTACTGACTGAAGGAAAGGATCTGGCATCTCACTCTCTTTGAATCTTCTTTATCATGCTAAGAGGAGCAGGAAAAAGCAAAAAATTTCAGAATTGCACCTTGCAATGCGGAGAAATTACTGTTTGTGCATTTACAATATTCATTGATTTTTGCCATTGAAAAATGTCCAGAAATGATTGAAGCTACTGACTGAATGAAAGGAGCTGGCATCTCACTCTCTTTGAATCTTCTTTATCATGCTAAGAGGAGCAGGAAAAAGCAAAAAATTTCAGAATTGCACCTTGCAATGCGGAGAAATTACTGTTTGTGCATTTACAATATTCATTGATTTTTGCCATTGAAAAACGTCCAGAAATGATTGAAGCTACTGACTGAATGAAAGGAGCTGGCATCTCACTCTCTTTGAATCTTCTTTATCATGCTAAGAGGAGCAGGAAAAAGCAAAAAATTTCAGAATTGCACCTTGCAATGCGGAGAAATTACTGTTTGTGCATTTACAATATTCATTGATTTTTGCCATTGAAAAATGTCCAGAAATGATTGAAGCTACTGACTGAATGAAAGGAGCTGGCATCTCACTCTCTTTGAATCTTCTTTATCATGCTAAGAGGAGCAGGAAAAAGCAAAAAATTTCAGAATTGCGCCTTGCAATGCGGAGAAATTACTGTTTGTGCATTTACAAAATTCATTGATTTTTGCCATTGAAAAACATCATGTTATTCATATACCAGAAATGATTGAAGCTACTGACTGAAGGAAAGGATCTGGCATCTCACTCTCTTTGAATCTTCTTTATCATGCTAAGAGGAGCAGGAAAAAGCAAAAAATTTCAGAATTGCACCTTGCAATGCGGAGAAATTACTGTTTGTGCATTTACAATATTCATTGATTTTTGCCATTGAAAAACGTCCAGAAATGATTGAAGCTACTGACTGAATGAAAGGAGCTGGCATCTCACTCTCTTTGAATCTTCTTTATCATGCTAAGAGGAGCAGGAGAAAGCAAAAAATTTCAGAATTGCACCTTGCAATGCGGAGAAATTACTGTTTGTGCATTTACAATATTCATTGATTTTTGCGATTGAAAAACATCATGTTATTCATATACCAGAAATGATTGAAGCTACTGACTGAATGAAAGGAGCTGGCATCTCACTCTCTTTGAATCTTCTTTATCATGCTAAGAGGAGCAGGAAAAAGTAAAAAATTTCAGAATTGCACCTTGCAATGCGGAGAAATTACTGTTTGTGCATTTACAATATTCAATGATTTTTGCCATTGAAAAACGTCCAGAAATGATTGAAGCTACTGACTGAATGAAAGGAGCTGGCATCTCACTCTCTTTGAATCTTGTTTATCATGCTAAGAGGAGCAGGAAAAAGCAAAAAATTTCAGAATTGCACCTTGCAATGCGGAGAAATTACTGTTTGTGCATTTACAATATTCATTGATTTTTGCCATTGAAAAACGTCCAGAAATGATTGAAGCTACTGACTGAATGAAAGGAGCTGGCATCTCACTCTCTTTGAATCTTCTTTATCATGCTAAGAGGAGCAGGAAAAAGCAAAAAATTTCAGAATTGCACCTTGCAATGCGGAGAAATTACTGTTTGTGCATTTACAATATTCATTGATTTTTGCTATTGAAAAACATCATGTTATTCATATACCAGAAATGATTGAAGCTACTGACTGAATGAAAGGAGCTGGCATCTCACTCTCTTTGAATCTTCTTTATCATGCTAAGAGGAGCAGGAAAAAGCAAAAAATTTCAGAATTGCACCTTGCAATGCGGAGAAATTACAGTTTGTGCATTTACAATATTCATTGATTTTTGCCATTGAAAAACGTCCAGAAATGATTGAAGCTACTGACTGAATGAAAGGAGCTGGCATCTCACTCTCTTTGAATCTTCTTTATCATGCTAAGAGGAGCAGGAAAAAGCAAAAAATTTCAGAATTGCACCTTGCAATGCGGAGAAATTACTGTTTGTGCATTTACAATATTCATTGATTTTTGCCATTGAAAAACGTCCAGAAATGATTGAAGGTACTGACTGAATGAAAGGAGCTGGCATCTCACTCTCTTTGAATCTTCTTTATCATGCTAAGAGAAGCAGGAAAAAGCAAAAAATTTCAGAATTGCACCTTGCAATGCGGAGAAATTACTGTTTGTGCATTTACAATATTCATTGATTTTTGCCATTGAAAAACGTCCAGAAATGATTGAAGCTACTGACTGAATGAAAGGAGCTGGCATCTCACTCTCTTTGAATCTTCTTTATCATGCTAAGAGGAGCAGGAAAAAGCAAAAAATTTCAGAATTGCACCTTGCAATGTGGAGGAATTACTGTTTGTGCATTTACAATATTCATTGATTTTTGCCATTGAAAAATGTCCAGAAATGATTGAAGCTACTGACTGAATGAAAGGAGCTGGCATCTCACTCTCTTTGAATCTTCTTTATCATGCTAAGAGGAGCAGGAAAAAGCAAAAAATTTCAGAATTGCGCCTTGCAATGCGGAGAAATTACTGTTTGTGCATTTACAAAATTCATTGATTTTTGCCATTGAAAAACATCATGTTATTCATATACCAGAAATGATTGAAGCTACTGACTGAAGGAAAGGATATGGCATCTCACTCTCTTTGAATCTTCTTTATCATGCTTAGAGGAGCAGGAAAAAGAAAAAAATTTCAGAATTGCACCTTGCAATGCGGAGAAATTACTGTTTGTGCATTTACAATATTCATTGATTTTTGCCATTGAAAAACGTCCAGAAATGATTGAAGCTACTGACTGAATGAAAGGAGCTGGCATCTCACTCTCTTTGAATCTTCTTTATCATGCTAAGAGGAGCAGGAAAAAGCAAAAAATTTCAGAATTGCACCTTGCAATGCGGAGAAATTACTGTTTGTGCATTTACAATATTCATTGATTTTTGCGATTGAAAAACATCATGTTATTCATATACCAGAAATGATTGAAGCTACTGACTGAATGAAAGTAGCTGGCATCTCACTCTCTTTGAATCTTTTTTATCATGCTAAGGGGAGCAGGAAAAAGTAAAAAATTTCAGAATTGCACCTTGCAATGCGGAGAAATTACTGTTTGTGCATTTACAATATTCATTGATTTTTGCCATTGAAAAACGTCCAGAAATGATTGAAGCTACTGACTGAATGAAAGGAGCTGGCATCTCACTCTCTTTGTATCTTCTTTATCATGCTAAGAGGAGCAGGAAAAAGCAAAAAATTTCAGAATTGCACCTTGCAATGCGGAGAAATTACTGTTTGTGCATTTACAATATTCATTGATTTTTGCTATTGAAAAACATCATGTTATTCATATACCAGAAATGATTGAAGCTACTGACTGAATGAAAGGAGCTGGCATCTCACTCTCTTTGAATATTCTTTATCATGCTAAGAGGAGCAGGAAAAAGCAAAAAATTTCAGAATTGCACCTTGCAATGCGGAGAAATTACAGTTTGTGCATTTACAATATTCATTGATTTTTGCCATTGAAAAACGTCCAGAAATGATTGAAGCTACTGACTGAATGAAAGGATCTGGCATCTCACTCTCTTTGAATCTTCTTTATCATGCTAAGAGGAGCAGGAAAAAGCAAAAAATTTCAGAATTGCACCTTGCAATGCGGAGAAATTACTGTTTGTGCATTTACAATATTCATTGATTTTTGCCATTGAAAAAGGTCCAGAAATAATTGAAGGTACTGACTGAATGAAAGGAGCTGGCATCTCACTCTCTTTGAATCTTCTTTATCATGCTAAGAGGAGCAGGAAAAAGCAAAAAATTTCAGAATTGCACCTTGCAATGCGGAGAAATTACTGTTTGTGCATTTACAATATTCATTGATTTTTGCCATTGAAAAACGTCCAGAAATGATTGAAGCTACTGACTGAATGAAAGGAGCTGGCATCTCACTCTCTTTGAATCTTCTTTATCATGCTAAGAGGAGCAGGAAAAAGCAAAAAATTTCAGAATTGCACCTTGCAATGCGGAGAAATTACTGTTTGTGCATTTACAATATTCATTGATTTTTGCCATTGAAAAATGTCCAGAAATGATTGAAGCTACTGACTGAATGAAAGGAGCTGGCATCTCACTCTCTTTGAATCTTCTTTATCATGCTAAGAGGAGCAGGAAAAAGCAAAAAATTTCAGAATTGCGCCTTGCAATGCGGAGAAATTACTGTTTGTGCATTTACAAAATTCATTGATTTTTGCCATTGAAAAACATCATGTTATTCATATACCAGAAATGATTGAAGCTACTGACTGAAGGAAAGGATCTGGCATCTCACTCTCTTTGAATCTTCTTTATCATGCTAAGAGGAGCAGGAAAAAGCAAAAAATTTCAGAATTGCACCTTGCAATGCGGAGAAATTACTGTTTGTGCATTTACAATATTCATTGATTTTTGCCATTGAAAAACGTCCAGAAATGATTGAAGCTACTGACTGAATGAAAGGAGCTGGCATCTCACTCTCTTTGAATCTTCTTTATCATGCTAAGAGGAGCAGGAAAAAGCAAAAAATTTCAGAATTGCACCTTGCAATGCGGAGAAATTACTGTTTGTGCATTTACAATATTCATTGATTTTTGCCATTGAAAAACGTCCAGAAATGATTTAAGCTACTGACTGAATGAAAGGAGCTGGCATCTCACTCTCTTTGAATCTTCTTTATCATGCTAAGAGGAGCAGGAAAAAGCAAAAAATTTCAGAATTGCACCTTGCAATGCGGAGAAATTACTGTTTGTGCATTTACAATATTCATTGATTTTTGCCATTGAAAAATGTCCAGAAATGATTGAAGCTACTGACTGAATGAAAGGAGCTGGCATCTCACTCTCTTTGAATCTTCTTTATCATGCTAAGAGGAGCAGGAAAAAGCAAAAAATTTCAGAATTGCGCCTTGCAATGCAGAGAAATTACTGTTTGTGCATTTACAAAATTCATTGATTTTTGCCATTGAAAAACATCATGTTATTCATATACCAGAAATGATTGAAGCTACTGACTGAAGGAAAGGATCTGGCATCTCACTCTCTTTGAATCTTCTTTATCATGCTAAGAGGAGCAGGAAAAAGCAAAAAATTTCAGAATTGCACCTTGCAATGCAGAGAAATTACTGTTTGTGCATTTACAATATTCATTGATTTTTGTCATTGAAAAACGTCCAGAAATGATTGAAGCTACTGACTGAATGAAAGGAGCTGGCATCTCACTCTCTTTGAATCTTCTTTATCATGCTAAGAGGAGCAGGAAAAAGCAAAAAATTTCAGAATTGCACCTTGCAATGCGGAGAAATTACTGTTTGTGCATTTACAATACTCATTGATTTTTGCCATTGAAAAATGTCCAGAAATGATTGAAGCTACTGACTGAATGAAAGGAGATGGCATCTCACTCTCTTTGAATCTTCTTTATCATGCTAAGAGGAGCAGGAAAAAGCAAAAAATTTCAGAATTGCACATTGCAATGCGGAGAAATTACTGTTTGTGCATTTACAATATTCATTGATTTTTGCCATTGAAAAACGTCCAGAAATGATTGAAGCTACTGACTGAATGAAAGGAGCTGGCATCTCACTCTCTTTGAATCTTCTTTATCATGCTAAGAGGAGCAGGAAAAAGCAAAAAATTTCAGAATTGCACCTTGCAATGCGGAGAAATTACTGTTTGTGCATTTACAATATTCATTGATTTTTGCCATTGAAAAACGTCCAGAAATGATTGAAGCTACTGACTGAATGAAAGGAGCTGGCATCTCACTCTCTTTGAATCTTCTTTATCATGCTAAGAGGAGCAGGAAAAAGCAAAAAATTTCAGAATTGCACCTTGCAATGCGGAGAAATTACTGTTTGTGCATTTACAATATTCATTGATTTTTGCCATTGAAAAATGTCCAGAAATGATTGAAGCTACTGACTGAATGAAAGGAGCTGGCATCTCACTCTCTTTGAATCTTCTTTATCATGCTAAGAGGAGCAGGAAAAAGCAAAAAATTTCAGAATTGCGCCTTGCAATGCGGAGAAATTACTGTTTGTGCATTTACAAAATTCATTGATTTTTGCCATTGAAAAACATCATGTTATTCATATACCAGAAATGATTGAAGCTACTGACTGAAGGAAAGGATCTGGCATCTCACTCTCTTTGAATCTTCTTTATCATGCTAAGAGGAGCAGGAAAAAGCAAAAAATTTCAGAATTGCACCTTGCAATGCGGAGAAATTACTGTTTGTGCATTTACAATATTCATTGATTTTTGCCATTGAAAAACGTCCAGAAATGATTGAAGCTACTGACTGAATGAAAGGAGCTGGCATCTCACTCTCTTTGAATCTTCTTTATCATGCTAAGAGGAGCAGGAAAAAGCAAAAAATTTCAGAATTGCACCTTGCAATGCGGAGAAATTACTGTTTGTGCATTTACAATATTCATTGATTTTTGCCATTGAAAAACGTCCAGAAATGATTGAAGCTACTGACTGAATGAAAGGAGCTGGCATCTCACTCTCTTTGAATCTTCTTTATCATGCTAAGAGGAGCAGGAAAAAGCAAAAAATTTCAGAATTGCACCTTGCAATGCGGAGAAATTACTGTTTGTGCATTTACAATATTCATTGATTTTTGCCATTGAAAAATGTCCAGAAATGATTGAAGCTACTGACTGAATGAAAGGAGCTGGCATCTCACTCTCTTTGAATCTTCTTTATCATGCTAAGAGGAGCAGGAAAAAGCAAAAAATTTCAGAATTGCGCCTTGCAATGCGGAGAAATTACTGTGTGTGCATTTACAAAATTCATTGATTTTTGCCATTGAAAAACATCATGTTATTCATATACCAGAAATGATTGAAGCTACTGACTGAAGGAAAGGATCTGGCATCTCACTCTCTTTGAATCTTCTTTATCATGCTAAGAGGAGCAGGAAAAAGCAAAAAATTTCAGAATTGCACCTTGCAATGCGGAGAAATTACTGTTTGTGCATTTACAATATTCATTGATTTTTGCCATTGAAAAACGTCCAGAAATGATTGAAGCTACTGACTGAATGAAAGGAGCTGGCATCTCACTCTCTTTGAATCTTCTTTATCATGCTAAGAGGAGCAGGAAAAAGCAAAAAATTTCAGAATTGCACCTTGCAATGCGGAGAAATTACTGTTTGTGCATTTACAATATTCATTGATTTTTGCGATTGAAAAACATCATGTTATTCATATACCAGAAATGATTGAAGCTAGTGACTGAATGAAAGGAGCTGGCATCTCACTCTCTTTGAATCTTCTTTATCATGCTAAGAGGAGCAGGAAAAAGTAAAAAATTTCAGAATTGCACCTTGCAATGCGGAGAAATTACTGTTTGTGCATTTACAATATTCAATGATTTTTGATATTGAAAAACGTCCAGAAATGATTGAAGCTACTGACTGAATGAAAGGAGCTGGCATCTCACTCTCTTTGAATCTTGTTTATCATGCTAAGAGGAGCAGGAAAAAGCAAAAAATTTCAGAATTGCACCTTGCAATGCGGAGAAATTACTGTTTGTGCATTTACAATATTCATTGATTTTTGCCATTGAAAAACGTCCAGAAATGATTGAAGCTACTGACTGAATGAAAGGAGCTGGCATCTCACTCTCTTTGAATCTTCTTAATCATGCTAAGAGGAGCAGGAAAAAGCAAAAAATTTCAGAATTGCACCTTGCAATGCGGAGAAATTACTGTTTGTGCATTTACAATATTCATTGATTTTTGCTATTGAAAAACATCATGTTATTCATATACCAGAAATGATTGAAGCTACTGACTGAATGAAAGGAGCTGGCATCTCACTCTCTTTGAATCTTCTTTATCATGCTAAGAGGAGCAGGAAAAAGCAAAAAATTTCAGAATTGCACCTTGCAATGCGGAGAAATTACAGTTTGTGCATTTACAATATTCATTGATTTTTGCCATTGAAAAACGTCCATAAATGATTGAAGCTACTGACTGAATGAAAGGAGCTGGCATCTCACTCTCTTTGAATCTTCTTTATCATGCTAAGAGGAGCAGGAAAAAGCAAAAAATTTCAGAATTGCACCTTGCAATGCGCAGAAATTACTGTTTGTGCATTTACAATATTCATTGATTTTTGCCATTGAAAAACGTCCAGAAATGATTGAAGGTACTGACTGAATGAAAGGAGCTGGCATCTCACTCTCTTTGAATCTTCTTTATCATGCTAAGAGGAGCAGGAAAAAGCAAAAAATTTCAGAATTGCACCTTGCAATGCGGAGAAATTACTGTTTGTGCATTTACAATATTCATTGATTTTTGCCATTGAAAAACGTCCAGAAATGATTGAAGCTACTGACTGAATGAAAGGAGCTGGCATCTCACTCTCTTTGAATCTTCTTTATCATGCTAAGAGGAGCAGGAAAAAGCAAAAAATTTCAGAATTGCACCTTGCAATGCGGAGAAATTACTGTTTGTGCATTTACAATATTCATTGATTTTTGCCATTGAAAAATGTCCAGAAATGATTGAAGCTACTGACTGAATGAAAGGAGCTGGCATCTCACTCTCTTTGAATCTTCTTTATCATGCTAAGAGGAGCAGGAAAAAGCAAAAAATTTCAGAATTGCGCCTTGCAATGCGGAGAAATTACTGTTTGTGCATTTACAAAATTCATTGATTTTTGCCATTGAAAAACATCATGTTATTCATATACCAGAAATGATTGAAGCTACTGACTGAAGGAAAGGATCTGGCATCTCACTCTCTTTGAATCTTCTTTATCATGCTTAGAGGAGCAGGAAAAAGCAAAAAATTTCAGAATTGCACCTTGCAATGCGGAGAAATTACTGTTTGTGCATTTACAATATTCATTGATTTTTGCCATTGAAAAACGTCCAGAAATGATTGAAGCTACTGACTGAATGAAAGGAGCTGGCATCTCACTCTCTTTGAATCTTCTTTATCATGCTAAGAGGAGCAGGAAAAAGCAAAAAATTTCAGAATTGCACCTTGCAATGCGGAGAAATTACTGTTTGTGCATTTACAATATTCATTGATTTTTGCCATTGAAAAACGTCCATAAATGATTGAAGCTACTGACTGAATGAAAGGAGCTGGCATCTCACTCTCTTTGAATCTTCTTTATCATGCTAAGAGGAGCAGGAAAAAGCAAAAAATTTCAGAATTGCACCTTGCAATGCGGAGAAATTACTGTTTGTGCATTTACAATATTCATTGATTTTTGCCATTGAAAAACATCATGTTATTCATATACCAGAAATGATTGAAGCTACTGACTGAATGAAAGGAGCTGGCATCTCAATCTCTTTGAATCTTCTTTATCATGCTAAGAGGAGCAGGAAAAAGTAAAAAATTTCAGAATTGCACCTTGCAATGCGGAGAAATTACTGTTTGTGCATTTATAATATTCAATGATTTTTGCCATTGAAAAACGTCCAGAAATGATTGAAGCTACTGACTGAACGAAAGGAGCTGGCATCTCACTCTCTTTGAATCTTCTTTATCATGCTAAGAGGAGCAGGAAAAAGCAAAAAATTTCAGAATTGCACCTTGCAATGCGGAGAAATTACTGTTTGTGCATTTACAATATTCATTGATTTTTGCCATTGAAAAACATCATGTTATTCATGTACCAGAAATGTTTGAAGCTACTGACTGAATGAAAGGAGCTGGCATCTCACTCTCTTTGAATCTTCTTTATCATGCTAAGAGGAGCAGGAAAAAGCAAAAAATTTCAGAATTGCACCTTGCAATGCGGAGAAATTACTGTTTGTGCATTTACAATATTCATTGATTTTTGCCATTGAAAAACGTCCAGAAATGATTGAAGCTACTGACTGAATGAAAGGAACTGGCATCTCACTCTCTTTGAATCTTCTTTATCATGCTAAGAGGAGCAGGAAAAAGCAAAAAATTTCAGAATTGCACCTTGCAATGCGGAGAAATTACTGTTTGTGCATTTACAATATTCATTGATTTTTGCCATTGAAAAATGTCCAGAAATGATTGAAGCTACTGACTGAATGAAAGGAGCTGGCATCTCACTCTCTTTGAATCTTCTTTATCATGCTAAGAGGAGCAGGAAAAAGCAAAAAATTTCAGAATTGCGCCTTGCAATGCAGAGAAATTACTGTTTGTGCATTTACAAAATTCATTGATTTTTGCCATTGAAAAACATCATGTTATTCATATACCAGAAATGATTGAAGCTACTGACTGAAGGAAAGGATCTGGCATCTCACTCTCTTTGAATCTTCTTTATCATGCTAAGAGGAGCAGGAAAAAGCAAAAAATTTCAGAATTGCACCTTGCAATGCGGAGAAATTACTGTTTGTGCATTTACAATATTCATTGATTTTTGCCATTGAAAAACGTCCAGAAATGATTGAAGCTACTGACTGAATGAAAGGAGCTGGCATCTCACTCTCTTTGAATCTTCTTTATCATGCTAAGAGGAGCAGGAAAAAGCAAAAAATTTCAGAATTGCACCTTGCAATGCGGAGAAATTACTGTTTGTGCATTTACAATATTCATTGATTTTTGCCATTGAAAAACGTCCATAAATGATTGAAGCTACTGACTGAATGAAAGGAGCTGGCATCTCACTCTCTTTGAATCTTCTTTATCATGCTAAGAGGAGCAGGAAAAAGCAAAAAATTTCAGAATTGCACCTTGCAATGCGGAGAAATTACTGTTTGTGCATTTACAATATTCATTGATTTTTGCCATTGAAAAAGGTCCAGAAATAATTGAAGGTACTGACTGAATGAAAGGAGCTGGCATCTCACTCTCTTTGAATCTTCTTTATCATGCTAAGAGGAGCAGGAAAAAGCAAAAAATTTCAGAATTGCACCTTGCAATGCGGAGAAATTACTGTTTGTGCATTTACAATATTCATTGATTTTTGCCATTGAAAAACGTCCAGAAATGATTGAAGCTACTGACTGAATGAAAGGAGCTGGCATCTCACTCTCTTTGAATCTTCTTTATCATGCTAAGAGGAGCAGGAAAAAGCAAAAAATTTCAGAATTGCACCTTGCAATGCGGAGAAATTACTGTTTGTGCATTTACAATATTCATTGATTTTTGCCATTGAAAAATGTCCAGAAATGATTGAAGCTACTGACTGAATGAAAGGAGCTGGCATCTCACTCTCTTTGAATCTTCTTTATCATGCTAAGAGGAGCAGGAAAAAGCAAAAAATTTCAGAATTGCGCCTTGCAATGCGGAGAAATTACTGTTTGTGCATTTACAAAATTCATTGATTTTTGCCATTGAAAAACATCATGTTATTCATATACCAGAAATGATTGAAGCTACTGACTGAAGGAAAGGATCTGGCATCTCACTCTCTTTGAATCTTCTTTATCATGCTAAGAGGAGCAGGAAAAAGCAAAAAATTTCAGAATTGCACCTTGCAATGCGGAGAAATTACTGTTTGTGCATTTACAATATTCATTGATTTTTGCCATTGAAAAACGTCCAGAAATGATTGAAGCTACTGACTGAATGAAAGGAGCTGGCATCTCACTCTCTTTGAATCTTCTTTATCATGCTAAGAGGAGCAGGAAAAAGCAAAAAATTTCAGAATTGCACCTTGCAATGCGGAGAAATTACTGTTTGTGCATTTACAATATTCATTGATTTTTGCCATTGAAAAATGTCCAGAAATGATTGAAGCTACTGACTGAATGAAAGGAGCTGGCATCTCACTCTCTTTGAATCTTCTTTATCATGCTAAGAGGAGCAGGAAAAAGCAAAAAATTTCAGAATTGCGCCTTGCAATGCGGAGAAATTACTGTTTGTGCATTTACAAAATTCATTGATTTTTGCCATTGAAAAACATCATGTTATTCATATACCAGAAATGATTGAAGCTACTGACTGAAGGAAAGGATCTGGCATCTCACTCTCTTTGAATCTTCTTTATCATGCTTAGAGGAGCAGGAAAAAGCAAAAAATTTCAGAATTGCACCTTGCAATGCGGAGAAATTACTGTTTGTGCATTTACAATATTCATTGATTTTTGCCATTGAAAAACGTCCAGAAATGATTGAAGCTACTGACTGAATGAAAGGAGCTGGCATCTCACTCTCTTTGAATCTTCTTTATCATGCTAAGAGGAGCAGGAAAAAGCAAAAAATTTCAGAATTGCACCTTGCAATGCGGAGAAATTACTGTTTGTGCATTTACAATATTCATTGATTTTTGCCATTGAAAAACATCATGTTATTCATATACCAGAAATGATTGAAGCTACTGACTGAATGAAAGGAGCTGGCATCTCACTCTCTTTGAATCTTCTTTATCATGCTAAGAGGAGCAGGAAAAAGTAAAAAATTTCAGAATTGCACCTTGCAATGCGGAGAAATTACTGTTTGTGCATTTACAATATTCAATGATTTTTGCCATTGAAAAACGTCCAGAAATGATTGAAGCTACTGACTGAATGAAAGGAGCTGGCATCTCACTCTCTTTGAATCTTGCTTATCATGCTAAGAGGAGCAGGAAAAAGCAAAAAATTTCAGAATTGCACCTTGCAATGCGGAGAAATTACTGTTTGTGCATTTACAATATTCATTGATTTTTGCCATTGAAAAACGTCCAGAAATGATTGAAGCTACTGACTGAATGAAAGGAGCTGGCATGACACTCTCTTTGAATCTTCTTTATCATGCTAAGAGGAGCAGGAAAAAGCAAAAAATTTCAGAATTGCACCTTGCAATGCGGAGAAATTACTGTTTGTGCATTTACAATATTCATTGATTTTTGCCATTGAAAAACATCATGTTATTCATATACCAGAAATGATTGAAGCTACTGACTGAATGAAGGGAGCTGGCATCTCACTCTCTTTGAATCTTCTTTATCATGCTAAGAGGAGCAGGAAAAAGTAAAAAATTTCAGAATTGCACCTTGCAATGCGGAGAAATTACTGTTTGTGCATTTATAATATTCAATGATTTTTGCCATTGAAAAACGTCCAGAAATGATTGAAGCTACTGACTGAACGAAAGGAGCTGGCATCTCACTCTCTTTGAATCTTCTTTATCATGCTAAGAGGAGCAGGAAAAAGCAAAAAATTTCAGAATTGCACCTTGCAATGCGGAGAAATTACTGTTTGTGCATTTACAATATTCATTGATTTTTGCCATTGAAAAACATCATGTTATTCATGTACCAGAAATGTTTGAAGCTACTGACTGAATGAAAGGAGCTGGCATCTCACTCTCTTTGAATCTTCTTTATCATGCTAAGAGGAGCAGGAAAAAGCAAAAAATTTCAGAATTGCACATTGCAATGCGGAGAAATTACTGTTTGTGCATTTACAATATTCATTGATTTTTGCCATTGAAAAACGTCCAGAAATGATTGAAGCTACTGACTGAATGAAAGGAGCTGGCATCTCACTCTCTTTGAATCTTCTTTATCATGCTAAGAGGAGCAGGAAAAAGCAAAAAATTTCAGAATTGCACCTTGCAATGCGGAGAAATTACTGTTTGTGCATTTACAATATTCATTGATTTTTGCCATTGAAAAACGTCCAGAAATGATTGAAGCTACTGACTGAATGAAAGGAGCTGGCATCTCACTCTCTTTGAATCTTCTTTATCATGCTAAGAGGAGCAGGAAAAAGCAAAAAATTTCAGAATTGCACCTTGCAATGCGGAGAAATTACTGTTTGTGCATTTACAATATTCATTGATTTTTGCCATTGAAAAATGTCCAGAAATGATTGAAGCTACTGACTGAATGAAAGGAGCTGGCATCTCACTCTCTTTGAATCTTCTTTATCATGCTAAGAGGAGCAGGAAAAAGCAAAAAATTTCAGAATTGCGCCTTGCAATGCGGAGAAATTACTGTTTGTGCATTTACAAAATTCATTGATTTTTGCCATTGAAAAACATCATGTTATTCATATACCAGAAATGATTGAAGCTACTGACTGAAGGAAAGGATCTGGCATCTCACTCTCTTTGAATCTTCTTTATCATGCTAAGAGGAGCAGGAAAAAGCAAAAAATTTCAGAATTGCACCTTGCAATGCGGAGAAATTACTGTTTGTGCATTTACAATATTCATTGATTTTTGCCATTGAAAAACGTCCAGAAATGATTGAAGCTACTCACTGAATGAAAGGAGCTGGCATCTCACTCTCTTTGAATCTTCTTTATCATGCTAAGAGGAGCAGGAAAAAGCAAAAAATTTCAGAATTGCACCTTGCAATGCGGAGAAATTACTGTTTGTGCATTTACAATATTCATTGATTTTTGCCATTGAAAAACGTCCATAAATGATTGAAGCTACTGACTGAATGAAAGGAGCTGGCATCTCACTCTCTTTGAATCTTCTTTATCATGCTAAGAGGAGCAGGAAAAAGCAAAACATTTCAGAATTGCACCTTGCAATGCGGAGAAATTACTGTTTGTGCATTTACAATATTCATTGATTTTTGCCATTGAAAAACGTCCATAAATGATTGAAGCTACTGACTGAATGAAAGGAGCTGGCATCTCACTCTCTTTGAATCTTCTTTATCATGCTAAGAGGAGCAGGAAAAAGCAAAAAATTTCAGAATTGCACCTTGCAATGCGGAGAAATTACTGTTTGTGCATTTACAATATTCATTGATTTTTGCCATTGAAAAATGTCCAGAAATGATTGAAGCTACTGACTGAATGAAAGGAGCTGGCATCTCACTCTCTTTGAATCTTCTTTATCATGCTAAGAGGAGCAGGAAAAAGCAAAAAATTTCAGAATTGCGCCTTGCAATGCGGAGAAATTACTGTTTGTGCATTTACAAAATTCATTGATTTTTGCCATTGAAAAACATCATGTTATTCATATACCAGAAATGATTGAAGCTACTGACTGAAGGAAAGGATCTGGCATCTCACTCTCTTTGAATCTTCTTTATCATGCTTAGAGGAGCAGGAAAAAGCAAAAAATTTCAGAATTGCACCTTGCAATGCGGAGAAATTACTGTTTGTGCATTTACAATATTCATTGATTTTTGCCATTGAAAAACGTCCAGAAATGATTGAAGCTACTGACTGAATGAAAGGAGCTGGCATCTCACTCTCTTTGAATCTTCTTTATCATGCTAAGAGGAGCAGGAAAAAGCAAAAAATTTCAGAATTGCACCTTGCAATGCGGAGAAATTACTGTTTGTGCATTTACAATATTCATTGATTTTTGCGATTGAAAAACATCATGTTATTCATTTACCAGAAATGATTGAAGCTACTGACTGAATGAAAGGAGCTGGCATCTCACTCTCTTTGAATCTTCTTTATCATGCTAAGAGGAGCAGGAAAAAGTAAAAAATTTCAGAATTGCACCTTGCAATGCGGAGAAATTACTGTTTGTGCATTTCCAATATTCAATGATTTTTGCCATTGAAAAACGTCCAGAAATGATTGAAGCTACTGACTGAATGAAAGGAGCTGGCATCTCACTCTCTTTGAATCTTGTTTATCATGCTAAGAGGAGCAGGAAAAAGCAAAAAATTTCAGAATTGCACCTTGCAATGCGGAGAAATTACTGTTTGTGCATTTACAATATTCATTGATTTTTGCCATTGAAAAACGTCCAGAAATGATTGAAGCTACTGACTGAATGAAAGGAGCTGGCATCTCACTCTCTTTGAATCTTCTTTATCATGCTAAGAGGAGCAGGAAAAAGCAAAAAATTTCAGAATTGCACCTTGCAATGCGGAGAAATTACTGTTTGTGCATTTACAATATTCATTGATTTTTGCCATTGAAAAACATCATGTTATTCATATACCAGAAATGATTGAAGCTACTGACTGAATGAAAGGAGCTGGCATCTCACTCTCTTTGAATCTTCTTTATCATGCTAAGAGGAGCAGGAAAAAGTAAAAAATTTCAGAATTGCACCTTGCAATGCGGAGAAATTACTGTTTGTGCATTTATAATATTCAATGATTTTTGCCATTGAAAAACGTCCAGAAATGATTGAAGCTACTGACTGAACGAAAGGAGCTGGCATCTCACTCTCTTTGAATCTTCTTTATCATGCTAAGAGGAGCAGGAAAAAGCAAAAAATTTCAGAATTGCACCTTGCAATGCGGAGAAATTACTGTTTGTGCATTTACAATATTCATTGATTTTTGCCATTGAAAAACATCATGTTATTCATGTACCAGAAATGTTTGAAGCTACTGACTGAATGAAAGGAGCTGGCATCTCACTCTCTTTGAATCTTCTTTATCATGCTAAGAGGAGCAGGAAAAAGCAAAAAAATTCAGAATTGCACATTGCAATGCGGAGAAATTACTGTTTGTGCATTTACAATATTCATTGATTTTTGCCATTGAAAAATGTCCAGAAATGATTGAAGCTACTGACTGAATGAAAGGAGCTGGCATCTCACTCTCTTTGAATCTTCTTTATCATGCTAAGAGGAGCAGGAAAAAGCAAAAAATTTCAGAATTGCACCTTGCAATGCGGAGAAATTACTGTTTGTGCATTTACAATATTCATTGATTTTTGCCATTGAAAAACGTCCAGAAATGATTGAAGCTACTGACTGAATGAAAGGAGCTGGCATCTCACTCTCTTTGAATCTTCTTTATCATGCTAAGAGGAGCAGGAAAAAGCAAAAAATTTCAGAATTGCACCTTGCAATGCGGAGAAATTACTGTTTGTGCATTTACAATATTCATTGATTTTTGCCATTGAAAAATGTCCAGAAATGATTGAAGCTACTGACTGAATGAAAGGAGCTGGCATCTCACTCTCTTTGAATCTTCTTTATCATGCTAAGAGGAGCAGGAAAAAGCAAAAAATTTCAGAATTGCGCCTTGCAATGCGGAGAAATTACTGTTTGTGCATTTACAAAATTCATTGATTTTTGCCATTGAAAAACATCATGTTATTCATATACCAGAAATGATTGAAGCTACTGACTGAAGGAAAGGATCTGGCATCTCACTCTCTTTGAATCTTCTTTATCATGCTAAGAGGAGCAGGAAAAAGCAAAAAATTTCAGAATTGCACCTTGCAATGCGGAGAAATTACTGTTTGTGCATTTACAATATTCATTGATTTTTGCCATTGAAAAACGTCCAGAAATGATTGAAGCTACTGACTGAATGAAAGGAGCTGGCATCTCACTCTCTTTGAATCTTCTTTATCATGCTAAGAGGAGCAGGAAAAAGCAAAAAATTTCAGAATTGCACCTTGCAATGCGGAGAAATTACTGTTTGTGCATTTACAATATTCATTGATTTTTGCCATTGAAAAACGTCCATAAATGATTGAAGCTACTGACTGAATGAAAGGAGCTGGCATCTCACTCTCTTTGAATCTTCTTTATCATGCTAAGAGGAGCAGGAAAAAGCAAAAAATTTCAGAATTGCACCTTGCAATGCGGAGAAATTACTGTTTGTGCATTTACAATATTCATTGATTTTTGCCATTGAAAAACGTCCATAAATGATTGAAGCTACTGACTGAATGAAAGGAGCTGGCATCTCACTCTCTTTGAATCTTCTTTATCATGCTAAGAGGAGCAGGAAAAAGCAAAACATTTCAGAATTGCACCTTGCAATGCGGAGAAATTACTGTTTGTGCATTTACAATATTCATTGATTTTTGCCATTGAAAAACGTCCATAAATGATTGAAGCTACTGACTGAATGAAAGGAGCTGGCATCTCACTCTCTTTGAATCTTCTTTATCATGCTAAGAGGAGCAGGAAAAAGCAAAAAATTTCAGAATTGCACCTTGCAATGCGGAGAAATTACTGTTTGTGCATTTACAATATTCATTGATTTTTGCCATTGAAAAATGTCCAGAAATGATTGAAGCTACTGACTGAATGAAAGGAGCTGGCATCTCACTCTCTTTGAATCTTCTTTATCATGCTAAGAGGAGCAGGAAAAAGCAAAAAATTTCAGAATTGCGCCTTGCAATGCGGAGAAATTACTGTTTGTGCATTTACAAAATTCATTGATTTTTGCCATTGAAAAACATCATGTTATTCATATACCAGAAATGATTGAAGCTACTGACTGAAGGAAAGGATCTGGCATCTCACTCTCTTTGAATCTTCTTTATCATGCTTAGAGGAGCAGGAAAAAGCAAAAAATTTCAGAATTGCACCTTGCAATGCGGAGAAATTACTGTTTGTGCATTTACAATATTCATTGATTTTTGCCATTGAAAAACGTCCAGAAATGATTGAAGCTACTGACTGAATGAAAGGAGCTGGCATCTCACTCTCTTTGAATCTTCTTTATCATGCTAAGAGGAGCAGGAAAAAGCAAAAAATTTCAGAATTGCACCTTGCAATGCGGAGAAATTACTGTTTGTGCATTTACAATATTCATTGATTTTTGCGATTGAAAAACATCATGTTATTCATTTACCAGAAATGATTGAAGCTACTGACTGAATGAAAGGAGCTGGCATCTCACTCTCTTTGAATCTTCTTTATCATGCTAAGAGGAGCAGGAAAAAGTAAAAAATTTCAGAATTGCACCTTGCAATGCGGAGAAATTACTGTTTGTGCATTTCCAATATTCAATGATTTTTGCCATTGAAAAACGTCCAGAAATGATTGAAGCTACTGACTGAATGAAAGGAGCTGGCATCTCACTCTCTTTGAATCTTGTTTATCATGCTAAGAGGAGCAGGAAAAAGCAAAAAATTTCAGAATTGCACCTTGCAATGCGGAGAAATTACTGTTTGTGCATTTACAATATTCATTGATTTTTGCCATTGAAAAACGTCCAGAAATGATTGAAGCTACTGACTGAATGAAAGGAGCTGGCATCTCACTCTCTTTGAATCTTCTTTATCATGCTAAGAGGAGCAGGAAAAAGCAAAAAATTTCAGAATTGCACCTTGCAATGCGGAGAAATTACTGTTTGTGCATTTACAATATTCATTGATTTTTGCCATTGAAAAACATCATGTTATTCATATACCAGAAATGATTGAAGCTACTGACTGAATGAAAGGAGCTGGCATCTCACTCTCTTTGAATCTTCTTTATCATGCTAAGAGGAGCAGGAAAAAGTAAAAAATTTCAGAATTGCACCTTGCAATGCGGAGAAATTACTGTTTGTGCATTTATAATATTCAATGATTTTTGCCATTGAAAAACGTCCAGAAATGATTGAAGCTACTGACTGAACGAAAGGAGCTGGCATCTCACTCTCTTTGAATCTTCTTTATCATGCTAAGAGGAGCAGGAAAAAGCAAAAAATTTCAGAATTGCACCTTGCAATGCGGAGAAATTACTGTTTGTGCATTTACAATATTCATTGATTTTTGCCATTGAAAAACATCATGTTATTCATGTACCAGAAATGTTTGAAGCTACTGACTGAATGAAAGGAGCTGGCATCTCACTCTCTTTGAATCTTCTTTATCATGCTAAGAGGAGCAGGAAAAAGCAAAAAAATTCAGAATTGCACATTGCAATGCGGAGAAATTACTGTTTGTGCATTTACAATATTCATTGATTTTTGCCATTGAAAAATGTCCAGAAATGATTGAAGCTACTGACTGAATGAAAGGAGCTGGCATCTCACTCTCTTTGAATCTTCTTTATCATGCTAAGAGGAGCAGGAAAAAGCAAAAAATTTCAGAATTGCACCTTGCAATGCGGAGAAATTACTGTTTGTGCATTTACAATATTCATTGATTTTTGCCATTGAAAAACGTCCAGAAATGATTGAAGCTACTGACTGAATGAAAGGAGCTGGCATCTCACTCTCTTTGAATCTTCTTTATCATGCTAAGAGGAGCAGGAAAAAGCAAAAAATTTCAGAATTGCACCTTGCAATGCGGAGAAATTACTGTTTGTGCATTTACAATATTCATTGATTTTTGCCATTGAAAAATGTCCAGAAATGATTGAAGCTACTGACTGAATGAAAGGAGCTGGCATCTCACTCTCTTTGAATCTTCTTTATCATGCTAAGAGGAGCAGGAAAAAGCAAAAAATTTCAGAATTGCGCCTTGCAATGCGGAGAAATTACTGTTTGTGCATTTACAAAATTCATTGATTTTTGCCATTGAAAAACATCATGTTATTCATATACCAGAAATGATTGAAGCTACTGACTGAAGGAAAGGATCTGGCATCTCACTCTCTTTGAATCTTCTTTATCATGCTAAGAGGAGCAGGAAAAAGCAAAAAATTTCAGAATTGCACCTTGCAATGCGGAGAAATTACTGTTTGTGCATTTACAATATTCATTGATTTTTGCCATTGAAAAACGTCCAGAAATGATTGAAGCTACTGACTGAATGAAAGGAGCTGGCATCTCACTCTCTTTGAATCTTCTTTATCATGCTAAGAGGAGCAGGAAAAAGCAAAAAATTTCAGAATTGCACCTTGCAATGCGGAGAAATTACTGTTTGTGCATTTACAATATTCATTGATTTTTGCCATTGAAAAACGTCCATAAATGATTGAAGCTACTGACTGAATGAAAGGAGCTGGCATCTCACTCTCTTTGAATCTTCTTTATCATGCTAAGAGGAGCAGGAAAAAGCAAAAAATTTCAGAATTGCACCTTGCAATGCGGAGAAATTACTGTTTGTGCATTTACAATATTCATTGATTTTTGCCATTGAAAAACGTCCATAAATGATTGAAGCTACTGACTGAATGAAAGGAGCTGGCATCTCACTCTCTTTGAATCTTCTTTATCATGCTAAGAGGAGCAGGAAAAAGCAAAAAATTTCAGAATTGCACCTTGCAATGCGGAGAAATTACTGTTTGTGCATTTACAATATTCATTGATTTTTGCCATTGAAAAATGTCCAGAAATGATTGAAGCTACTGACTGAATGAAAGGAGCTGGCATCTCACTCTCTTTGAATCTTCTTTATCATGCTAAGAGGAGCAGGAAAAAGCAAAAAATTTCAGAATTGCGCCTTGCAATGCGGAGAAATTACTGTTTGTGCATTTACAAAATTCATTGATTTTTGCCATTGAAAAACATCATGTTATTCATATACCAGAAATGATTGAAGCTACTGACTGAAGGAAAGGATCTGGCATCTCACTCTCTTTGAATCTTCTTTATCATGCTAAGAGGAGCAGGAAAAAGCAAAAAATTTCAGAATTGCACCTTGCAATGCGGAGAAATTACTGTTTGTGCATTTACAATATTCATTGATTTTTGCCATTGAAAAACGTCCAGAAATGATTGAAGCTACTGACTGAATGAAAGGAGCTGGCATCTCACTCTCTTTGAATCTTCTTTATCATGCTAAGAGGAGCAGGAAAAAGCAAAAAATTTCAGAATTGCACCTTGCAATGCGGAGAAATTACTGTTTGTGCATTTACAATATTCATTGATTTTTGCCATTGAAAAACGTCCATAAATGATTGAAGCTACTGACTGAATGAAAGGAGCTGGCATCTCACTCTCTTTGAATCTTCTTTATCATGCTAAGAGGAGCAGGAAAAAGCAAAAAATTTCAGAATTGCACCTTGCAATGCGGAGAAATTACTGTTTGTGCATTTACAATATTCATTGATTTTTGCCATTGAAAAATGTCCAGAAATGATTGAAGCTACTGACTGAATGAAAGGAGCTGGCATCTCACTCTCTTTGAATCTTCTTTATCATGCTAAGAGGAGCAGGAAAAAGCAAAAAATTTCAGAATTGCGCCTTGCAATGCGGAGAAATTACTGTTTGTGCATTTACAAAATTCATTGATTTTTGCCATTGAAAAACATCATGTTATTCATATACCAGAAATGATTGAAGCTACTGACTGAAGGAAAGGATCTGGCATCTCACTCTCTTTGAATCTTCTTTATCATGCTAAGAGGAGCAGGAAAAAGCAAAAAGTTTCAGAATTGCACCTTGCAATGCGGAGAAATTACTGTTTGTGCATTTACAATATTCATTGGTTTTTGCCATTGAAAAACGTCCAGAAATGATTGAAGCTACTGACTGAATGAAAGCAGCTGGCATCTCACTCTCTTTGAATCTTCTTTATCATGCTAAGAGGAGCAGGAAAAAGCAAAAAATTTCAGACTTGCACCTTGCAATGCGGAGAAATTACTGTTTGTGCATTTACAATATTCATTGATTTTTGCGATTGAAAAACATCATGTTATTCATATACCAGAAATGATTGAAGCTACTGACTGAATGAAAGGAGCTGGCATCTCACTCTCTTTGAATCTTCTTTATCATGCTAAGAGGAGCAGGAAAAAGTAAAAAATTTCAGAATTGCACCTTGCAATGCGGAGAAATTACTGATTGTGCATTTACAATATTCAATGATTTTTGCCATTGAAAAACGTCCAGAAATGATTAAAGCTACTGACTGAATGAAAGGAGCTGGCATCTCACTCTCTTTGAATCTTCTTTATCATGCTAAGAGGAGCAGGAAAAAGCAAAAAATTTCAGAATTGCACCTTGCAATGCGGAGAAATTACTGTTTGTGCATTTACAATATTCATTGATTTTTGCCATTGAAAAACGTCCAGAAATGATTGAAGCTACTGACTGAATGAAAGGAGCTGGCATCTCACTCTCTTTGAATCTTCTTTATCATGCTAAGAGGAGCAGGAAAAAGCAAAAAATTTCAGAATTGCACCTTGCAATGCGGAGAAATTACTGTTTGTGCATTTACAATATTCATTGATTTTTGCCATTGAAAAACATCATGTTATTCATATACCAGAAATGATTGAAGCTACTGACTGAATGAAAGGAGCTGGCATCTCACTCTCTTTGAATCTTCTTTATCATGCTAAGAGGAGCAGGAAAAAGTAAAAAATTTCAGAATTGCGCCTTGCAATGCGGAGAAATTACTGTTTGTGCATTTACAAAATTCATTGATTTTTGCCATTGAAAAACATCATGTTAATCATATACCAGAAATGATTGAAGCTACTGACTGAAGGAAAGGATCTGGCATCTCACTCTCTTTGAATCTTCTTTATCATGCTTAGAGGAGCAGGAAAAAGCAAAGAATTTCAGAATTGCACCTTGCAATGCGGAGAAATTACTGTTTGTGCATTTACAATATTCATTGATTTTTGCCATTGAAAAACGTCCAGAAATGATTGAAGCTACTGACTGAATGAAAGGAGCTGGCATCTCACTCTCTTTGAATCTTCTTTATCATGCTAAGAGGAGCAGGAAAAAGCAAAAAATTTCAGAATTGCACCTTGCAATGCGGAGAAATTACTGTTTGTGCATTTACAATATTCATTGATTTTTGCGATTGAAAAACATCATGTTATTCATATACCAGAAATGATTGAAGCTACTGACTGAATGAAAGGAGCTGGCATCTCACTCTCTTTGAATCTTCTTTATCATGCTAAGAGGAGCAGGAAAAAGTAAAAAATTTCAGAATTGCACCTTGCAATGCGGAGAAATTACTGTTTGTGCATTTACAATATTCATTGATTTTTGCCATTGAAAAACGTCCAGAAATGATTAAAGCTACTGACTGAATGAAAGGAGCTGGCATCTCACTCTCTTTGAATCTTCTTTATCATGCTAAGAGGAGCAGGAAAAAGCAAAAAATTTCAGAATTGCACCTTGCAATGCGGAGAAATTACTGTTTGTGCATTTACAATATTCATTGATTTTTGCTATTGAAAAACATCATGTTATTCATATACCAGAAATGATTGAAGCTACTGACTGAATGAAAGGAGCTGGCATCTCACTCTCTTTGAATCTTCTTTATCATGCTAAGAGGAGCAGGAAAAAGCAAAAAATTTCAGAATTGCACCTTGCAATGCGGAGAAATTACTGTTTGTGCATTTACAATATTCATTGATTTTTGCGATTGAAAAACATCATGTTATTCATATACCAGAAATGATTGAAGCTACTGACTGAATGAAAGGAGCTGGCATCTCACTCTCTTTGAATCTTCTTTATCATGCTAAGAGGAGCAGGAAAAAGTAAAAAATTTCAGAATTGCACCTTGCAATGCGGAGAAATTACTGTTTGTGCATTTACAATATTCATTGATTTTTGCCATTGAAAAACGTCCAGAAATGATTGAAGCTACTGACTGAATGAAAGGAGCTGGCATCTCACTCTCTTTGAATCTTCTTTATCATGCTAAGAGGAGCAGGAAAAAGCAAAAAATTTCAGAATTGCACCTTGCAATGCGGAGAAATTACTGTTTGTGCATTTACAATATTCATTGATTTTTGCTATTGAAAAACATCATGTTATTCATATACCAGAAATGATTGAAGCTACTGACTGAATGAAAGGAGCTGGCATCTCACTCTCTTTGAATCTTCTTTATCATGCTAAGAGGAGCAGGAAAAAGCAAAAAATTTCAGAATTGCACCTTGCAATGCGGAGAAATTACAGTTTGTGCATTTACAATATTCATTGATTTTTGCCATTGAAAAACGTCCAGAAATGATTGAAGCTACTGACTGAATGAAAGGAGCTGGCATCTCACTCTCTTTGAATCTTCTTTATCATGCTAAGAGGAGCAGGAAAAAGCAAAAAATTTCAGAATTGCACCTTGCAATGCGGAGAAATTACTGTTTGTGCATTTACAATATTCATTGATTTTTGCCATTGAAAAACGTCCAGAAATGATTGAAGGTACTGACTGAATGAAAGGAGCTGGCATCTCACTCTCTTTGAATCTTCTTTATCATGCTAAGAGGAGCAGGAAAAAGCAAAAAATTTCAGAATTGCACCTTGCAATGCGGAGAAATTACTGTTTGTGCATTTACAATATTCATTGATTTTTGCCATTGAAAAACGTCCAGAAATGATTGAAGCTACTGACTGAATGAAAGGAGCTGGCATCTCACTCTCTTTGAATCTTCTTTATCATGCTAAGAGGAGCAGGAAAAAGCAAAAAATTTCAGAATTGCACCTTGCAATGCGGAGAAATTACTGTTTGTGCATTTACAATATTCATTGATTTTTGCCATTGAAAAATGTCCAGAAATGATTGAAGCTACTGACTGAATGAAAGGAGCTGGCATCTCACTCTCTTTGAATCTTCTTTATCATGCTAAGAGGAGCAGGAAAAAGCAAAAAATTTCAGAATTGCGCCTTGCAATGCGGAGAAATTACTGTTTGTGCATTTACAAAATTCATTGATTTTTGCCATTGAAAAACATCATGTTATTCATATACCAGAAATGATTGAAGCTACTGACTGAAGGAAAGGATCTGGCATCTCACTCTCTTTGAATCTTCTTTATCATGCTTAGAGGAGCAGGAAAAAGCAAAAAATTTCAGAATTGCACCTTGCAATGCGGAGAAATTACTGTTTGTGCATTTACAATATTCATTGATTTTTGCCATTGAAAAACGTCCAGAAATGATTGAAGCTACTGACTGAATGAAAGGAGCTGGCATCTCACTCTCTTTGAATCTTCTTTATCATGCTAAGAGGAGCAGGAAAAAGCAAAAAATTTCAGAATTGCACCTTGCAATGCGGAGAAATTACTGTTTGTGCATTTACAATATTCATTGATTTTTGCGATTGAAAAACATCATGTTATTCATATACCAGAAATGATTGAAGCTACTGACTGAATGAAAGGAGCTGGCATCTCACTCTCTTTGAATCTTCTTTATCATGCTAAGAGGAGCAGGAAAAAGTAAAAAATTTCAGAATTGCACCTTGCAATGCGGAGAAATTACTGTTTGTGCATTTACAATATTCAATGATTTTTGCCATTGAAAAACGTCCAGAAATGATTGAAGCTACTGACTGAATGAAAGGAGCTGGCATCTCACTCTCTTTGAATCTTGTTTATCATGCTAAGAGGAGCAGGAAAAAGCAAAAAATTTCAGAATTGCACCTTGCAATGCGGAGAAATTACTGTTTGTGCATTTACAATATTCATTGATTTTTGCCATTGAAAAACGTCCAGAAATGATTGAAGCTACTGACTGAATGAAAGGAGCTGGCATCTCACTCTCTTTGAATCTTCTTTATCATGCTAAGAGGAGCAGGAAAAAGCAAAAAATTTCAGAATTGCACCTTGCAATGCGGAGATATTACTGTTTGTGTATTTACAATATTCATTGATTTTTGCCATTGAAAAACATCATGTTATTCATATACCAGAAATGATTGAAGCTACTGACTGAATGAAAGGAGCTGGCATCTCACTCTCTTTGAATCTTCTTTATCATGCTAAGTGGAGCAGGAAAAAGTAAAAAATTTCAGAATTGCACCTTGCAATGCGGAGAAATTACTGTTTGTGCATTTATAATATTCAATGATTTTTGCCATTGAAAAACGTCCAGAAATGATTGAAGCTACTGACTGAACGAAAGGAGCTGGCATCTCACTCTCTTTGAATCTTCTTTATCATGCTAAGAGGAGCAGGAAAAAGCAAAAAATTTCAGAATTGCACCTTGCAATGCGGAGAAATTACTGTTTGTGCATTTACAATATTCATTGATTTTTGCCATTGAAAAACATCATGTTATTCATGTACCAGAAATGTTTGAAGCTACTGACTGAATGAAAGGAGCTGGCATCTCACTCTCTTTGAATCTTCTTTATCATGCTAAGAGGAGCAGGAAAAAGCAAAAAATTTCAGAATTGCACATTGCAATGCGGAGAAATTACTGTTTGTGCATTTACAATATTCATTGATTTTTGCCATTGAAAAACGTCCAGAAATGATTGAAGCTACTGACTGAATGAAAGGAGCTGGCATCTCACTCTCTTTGAATCTTCTTTATCATGCTAAGAGGAGCAGGAAAAAGCAAAAAATTTCAGAATTGCACCTTGCAATGCGGAGAAATTACTGTTTGTGCATTTACAATATTCATTGATTTTTGCCATTGAAAAACGTCCAGAAATGATTGAAGCTACTGACTGAATGAAAGGAGCTGGCATCTCACTCTCTTTGAATCTTCTTTATCATGCTAAGAGGAGCAGGAAAAAGCAAAAAATTTCAGAATTGCACCTTGCAATGCGGAGAAATTACTGTTTGTGCATTTACAATATTCATTGATTTTTGCCATTGAAAAATGTCCAGAAATGATTGAAGCTACTGACTGAATGAAAGGAGCTGGCATCTCACTCTCTTTGAATCTTCTTTATCATGCTAAGAGGAGCAGGAAAAAGCAAAAAATTTCAGAATTGCGCCTTGCAATGCGGAGAAATTACTGTTTGTGCATTTACAAAATTCATTGATTTTTGCCATTGAAAAACATCATGTTATTCATATACCAGAAATGATTGAAGCTACTGACTGAAGGAAAGGATCTGGCATCTCACTCTCTTTGAATCTTCTTTATCATGCTAAGAGGAGCAGGAAAAAGCAAAAAAATTCAGAATTGCACCTTGCAATGCGGAGAAATTACTGTTTGTGCATTTACAATATTCATTGATTTTTGCCATTGAAAAACGTCCAGAAATGATTGAAGCTACTGACTGAATGAAAGGAGCTGGCATCTCACTCTCTTTGAATCTTCTTTATCATGCTAAGAGGAGCAGGAAAAAGCAAAAAATTTCAGAATTGCACCTTGCAATGCGGAGAAATTACTGTTTGTGCATTTACAATATTCATTGATTTTTGCGATTGAAAAACATCATGTTATTCATATACCAGAAATGATTGAAGCTACTGACTGAATGAAAGGAGCTGGCATCTCACTCTCTTTGAATCTTCTTTATCATGCTAAGAGGAGCAGGAAAAAGTAAAAAATTTCAGAATTGCACCTTGCAATGCGGAGAAATTACTGATTGTGCATTTACAATATTCAATGATTTTTGCCATTGAAAAACGTCCAGAAATGATTAAAGCTACTGACTGAATGAAAGGAGCTGGCATCTCACTCTCTTTGAATCTTGTTTATCATGCTAAGAGGAGCAGGAAAAAGCAAAAAATTTCAGAATTGCACCTTGCAATGCGGAGAAATTACTGTTTGTGCATTTACAATATTCATTGATTTTTGCCATTGAAAAACGTCCAGAAATGATTGAAGCTACTGACTGAATGAAAGGAGCTGGCATCTCACTCTCTTTGAATCTTCTTTATCATGCTAAGAGGAGCAGGAAAAAGCAAAAAATTTCAGAATTGCACCTTGCAATGCGGAGAAATTACTGTTTGTGCATTTACAATATTCATTGATTTTTGCCATTGAAAAACATCATGTTATTCATATACCAGAAATGATTGAAGCTACTGACTGAATGAAAGGAGCTGGCATCTCACTCTCTTTGAATCTTCTTTATCATGCTAAGAGGAGCAGGAAAAAGTAAAAAATTTCAGAATTGCACCTTGCAATGCGGAGAAATTACTGTTTGTGCATTTATAATATTCAATGATTTTTGCCATTGAAAAACGTCCAGAAATGATTGAAGCTACTGACTGAACGAAAGGAGCTGGCATCTCACTCTCTTTGAATCTTCTTTATCATGCTAAGAGGAGCAGAAAAAAGCAAAAAATTTCAGAATTGCACCTTGCAATGCGGAGAAATTACTGTTTGTGCATTTACAATATTCATTGATTTTTGCCATTGAAAAACATCATGTTATTCATATACCAGAAATGTTTGAAGCTACTGACTGAATGAAAGGAGCTGGCATCTCACTCTCTTTGAATCTTCTTTATCATGCTAAGAGGAGCAGGAAAAAGCAAAAAATTTCAGAATTGCACATTGCAATGCGGAGAAATTACTGTTTGTGCATTTACAATATTCATTGATTTTTGCCATTGAAAAACGTCCAGAAATGATTGAAGCTACTGACTGAATGAAAGGAGCTGGCATCTCACTCTCTTTGAATCTTCTTTATCATGCTAAGAGGAGCAGGAAAAAGCAAAAAATTTCAGAATTGCACCTTGCAATGCGGAGAAATTACTGTTTGTGCATTTACAATATTCATTGATTTTTGCCATTGAAAAACATGTTATTCATATACCAGAAATGTTTGAAGCTCCTGACTGAATGAAAGGAGCTGGCACCTCACTCTCTTTGAATCTTCTTTATCATGCTAAGAGGAGCAGGAAAAAGCAAAAAATTTCAGAATTGCACCTTGCAATGCGGAGAAATTACTGTTTGTGCATTTACAATATTCATTGATTTTTGCCATTGAAAAACGTCCAGAAATGATTGAAGCTACTGACTGAATGAAAGGAGCTGTCATCTCACTCTCTTTGAATCTTCTTTATCATGCTAAGAGGAGCAGGAAAAAGCAAAAAATTTCAGAATTGCACCTTGCAATGCGGAGAAATTACTGTTTGTGCATTTACAATATTCATTGATTTTTGCCATTGAAAAATGTCCAGAAATGATTGAAGCTACTGACTGAATGAAAGGAGCTGGCATCTCACTCTCTTTGAATCTTCTTTATCATGCTAAGAGGAGCAGGAAAAAGCAAAAAATTTCAGAATTGCGCCTTGCAATGCGGAGAAATTACTGTTTGTGCATTTACAAAATTCATTGATTTTTGCCATTGAAAAACATCATGTTATTCATATGCCAGAAATGATTGAAGCTACTGACTGAAGGAAAGGAGCTGGCATCTCACTCTCTTTGAATCTTCTTTATCATGCTAAGAGGAGCAGGAAAAAGCAAAAAATTTCAGAATTGCACCTTGCAATGCGGAGAAAATACTGTTTGTGCATTTACAATATTCATTGATTTTTGCCATTGAAAAACGTCCAGAAATGATTGAAGCTACTGACTGAATGAAAGAAGCTGGCATCTCACTCTCTTTGAATCTTCTTTATCATGCTAAGAGGAGCAGGAAAAAGCAAAAAATTTCAGAATTGCACCTTGCAATGCGGAGAAATTACTGTTTGTGCATTTACAATATTCATTGATTTTTGCGATTGAAAAACATCATGTTATTCATATACCAGAAATGATTGAAGCTACTGACTGAATGAAAGGAGCTGGCATCTCACTCTCTTTGAATCTTCTTTATCATGCTAAGAGGAGCAGGAAAAAGTAAAAAATTTCAGAATTGCACCTTGCAATGCGGAGAAATTACTGATTGTGCATTTACAATATTCAATGATTTTTGCCATTGAAAAACGTCCAGAAATGATTAAAGCTACTGACTGAATGAAAGGAGCTGGCATCTCACTCTCTTTGAATCTTGTTTATCATGCTAAGAGGAGCAGGAAAAAGCAAAAAATTTCAGAATTGCACCTTGCAATGCGGAGAAATTACTGTTTGTGCATTTACAATATTCATTGATTTTTGCCATTGAAAAACGTCCAGAAATGATTGAAGCTACTGACTGAATGAAAGGAGCTGGCATCTCACTCTCTTTGAATCTTCTTTATCATGCTAAGAGGAGCAGGAAAAAGCAAAAAATTTCAGAATTGCACCTTGCAATGCGGAGAAATTACTGTTTGTGCATTTACAATATTCATTGATTTTTGCCATTGAAAAACATCATGTTATTCATATACCAGAAATGATTGAAGCTACTGACTGAATGAAAGGAGCTGGCATCTCACTCTCTTTGAATCTTCTTTATCATGCTAAGAGGAGCAGGAAAAAGTAAAAAATTTCAGAATTGCACCTTGCAATGCGGAGAAATTACTGTTTGTGCATTTATAATATTCAATGATTTTTGCCATTGAAAAACGTCCAGAAATGATTGAAGCTACTGACTGAACGAAAGGAGCTGGCATCTCACTCTCTTTGAATCTTCTTTATCATGCTAAGAGGAGCAGAAAAAAGCAAAAAATTTCAGAATTGCACCTTGCAATGCGGAGAAATTACTGTTTGTGCATTTACAATATTCATTGATTTTTGCCATTGAAAAACATCATGTTATTCATATACCAGAAATGTTTGAAGCTACTGACTGAATGAAAGGAGCTGGCATCTCACTCTCTTTGAATCTTCTTTATCATGCTAAGAGGAGCAGGAAAAAGCAAAAAATTTCAGAATTGCACATTGCAATGCGGAGAAATTACTGTTTGTGCATTTACAATATTCATTGATTTTTGCCATTGAAAAACGTCCAGAAATGATTGAAGCTACTGACTGAATGAAAGGAGCTGGCATCTCACTCTCTTTGAATCTTCTTTATCATGCTAAGAGGAGCAGGAAAAAGCAAAAAATTTCAGAATTGCACCTTGCAATGCGGAGAAATTACTGTTTGTGCATTTACAATATTCATTGATTTTTGCCATTGAAAAACATGTTATTCATATACCAGAAATGTTTGAAGCTCCTGACTGAATGAAAGGAGCTGGCACCTCACTCTCTTTGAATCTTCTTTATCATGCTAAGAGGAGCAGGAAAAAGCAAAAAATTTCAGAATTGCACCTTGCAATGCGGAGAAATTACTGTTTGTGCATTTACAATATTCATTGATTTTTGCCATTGAAAAATGTCCAGAAATGATTGAAGCTACTGACTGAATGAAAGGAGCTGTCATCTCACTCTCTTTGAATCTTCTTTATCATGCTAAGAGGAGCAGGAAAAAGCAAAAAATTTCAGAATTGCACCTTGCAATGCGGAGAAATTACTGTTTGTGCATTTACAATATTCATTGATTTTTGCCATTGAAAAATGTCCAGAAATGATTGAAGCTACTGACTGAATGAAAGGAGCTGGCATCTCACTCTCTTTGAATCTTCTTTATCATGCTAAGAGGAGCAGGAAAAAGCAAAAAATTTCAGAATTGCGCCTTGCAATGCGGAGAAATTACTGTTTGTGCATTTACAAAATTCATTGATTTTTGCCATTGAAAAACATCATGTTATTCATATGCCAGAAATGATTGAAGCTACTGACTGAAGGAAAGGAGCTGGCATCTCACTCTCTTTGAATCTTCTTTATCATGCTAAGAGGAGCAGGAAAAAGCAAAAAGTTTCAGAATTGCGCCTTGCAATGCGGAGAAATTACTGTTTGTGCATTTACAAAATTCATTGATTTTTGCCATTGAAAAACATCATGTTATTCATATGCCAGAAATGATTGAAGCTACTGACTGAAGGAAAGGAGCTGGCATCTCACTCTCTTTGAATCTTCTTTATCATGCTAAGAGGAGCAGGAAAAAGCAAAAAATTTCAGAATTGCACCTTGCAATGCGGAGAAAATACTGTTTGTGCATTTACAATATTCATTGATTTTTGCCATTGAAAAACGTCCAGAAATGATTGAAGCTACTGACTGAATGAAAGAAGCTGGCATCTCACTCTCTTTGAATCTTCTTTATCATGCTAAGAGGAGCAGGAAAAAGCAAAAAATTTCAGAATTGCACCTTGCAATGCGGAGAAATTACTGTTTGTGCATTTACAATATTCATTGATTTTTGCGATTGAAAAACATCATGTTATTCATATACCAGAAATGATTGAAGCTACTGACTGAATGAAAGGAGCTGGCATCTCACTCTCTTTGAATCTTCTTTATCATGCTAAGAGGAGCAGGAAAAAGTAAAAAATTTCAGAATTGCACCTTGCAATGCGGAGAAATTACTGTTTGTGCATTTACAATATTCAATGATTTTTGCCATTGAAAAACGTCCAGAAATGATTAAAACTACTGACTGAATGAAAGGAGCTGGCATCTCACTCTCTTTGAATCTTCTTTATCATGCTAAGAGGAGCAGGAAAAAGCAAAAAATTTCAGAATTGCACCTTGCAATGCGGAGAAATTACTGTTTGTGCATTTACAATATTCATTGATTTTTGCCATTGAAAAACGTCCAGAAATGATTGAAGCTACTGACTGAATGAAAGGAGCTGGCATCTCACTCTCTTTGAATCTTCTTTATCATGCTAAGAGGAGCAGGAAAAAGCAAAAAATTTCAGAATTGCACCTTGCAATGCGGAGAAATTACTGTTTGTGCATTTACAATATTCATTGATTTTTGCCATTGAAAAACATCATGTTATTCATATACCAGAAATGATTGAAGCTACTGACTGAATGAAAGGAGCTGGCATCTCACTCTCTTTGAATCTTCTTTATCATGCTAAGAGGAGCAGGAAAAAGTAAAAAATTTCAGAATTGCACCTTGCAATGCGGAGAAATTACTGTTTGTGCATTTATAATATTCAATGATTTTTGCCATTGAAAAACGTCCAGAAATGATTGAAGCTACTGACTGAACGAAAGGAGCTGGCATCTCACTCTCTTTGAATCTTCTTTATCATGCTAAGAGGAGCAGAAAAAAGCAAAAAATTTCAGAATTGCACCTTGCAATGCGGAGAAATTACTGTTTGTGCATTTACAATATTCATTGATTTTTGCCATTGAAAAACATCATGTTATTCATATACCAGAAATGTTTGAAGCTACTGACTGAATGAAAGGAGCTGGCATCTCACTCTCTTTGAATCTTCTTTATCATGCTAAGAGGAGCAGGAAAAAGTAAAAAATTTCAGAATTGCACATTGCAATGCGGAGAAATTACTGTTTGTGCATTTACAATATTCATTGATTTTTGCCATTGAAAAACGTCCAGAAATGATTGAAGCTACTGACTGAATGAAAGGAGCTGGCATCTCACTCTCTTTGAATCTTCTTTATCATGCTAAGAGGAGCAGGAAAAAGCAAAAAATTTCAGAATTGCACCTTGCAATGCGGAGAAATTACTGTTTGTGCATTTACAATATTCATTGATTTTTGCCATTGAAAAACATGTTATTCATATACCAGAAATGTTTGAAGCTCCTGACTGAATGAAAGGAGCTGGCACCTCACTCTCTTTGAATCTTCTTTATCATGCTAAGAGGAGCAGGAAAAAGCAAAAAATTTCAGAATTGCACCTTGCAATGCGGAGAAATTACTGTTTGTGCATTTACAATATTCATTGATTTTTGCCATTGAAAAACGTCCAGAAATGATTGAAGCTACTGACTGAATGAAAGGAGCTGTCATCTCACTCTCTTTGAATCTTCTTTATCATGCTAAGAGGAGCAGGAAAAAGCAAAAAATTTCAGAATTGCACCTTGCAATGCGGAGAAATTACTGTTTGTGCATTTACAATATTCATTGATTTTTGCCATTGAAAAATGTCCAGAAATGATTGAAGCTACTGACTGAATGAAAGGAGCTGGCATCTCACTCTCTTTGAATCTTCTTTATCATGCTAAGAGGAGCAGGAAAAAGCAAAAAATTTCAGAATTGCGCCTTGCAATGCGGAGAAATTACTGTTTGTGCATTTACAAAATTCATTGATTTTTGCCATTGAAAAACATCATGTTATTCATATGCCAGAAATGATTGAAGCTACTGACTGAAGGAAAGGAGCTGGCATCTCACTCTCTTTGAATCTTCTTTATCATGCTAAGAGGAGCAGGAAAAAGCAAAAAATTTCAGAATTGCGCCTTGCAATGCGGAGAAATTACTGTTTGTGCATTTACAAAATTCATTGATTTTTGCCATTGAAAAACATCATGTTATTCATATGCCAGAAATGATTGAAGCTACTGACTGAAGGAAAGGAGCTGGCATCTCACTCTCTTTGAATCTTCTTTATCATGCTAAGAGGAGCAGGAAAAAGCAAAAAATTTCAGAATTGCACCTTGCAATGCGGAGAAATTACTGTTTGTGCATTTACAATATTCATTGATTTTTGCCATTGAAAAACGTCCAGAAATGATTGAAGCTACTGACTGAATGAAAGGAGCTGGCATCTCACTCTCTTTGAATCTTCTTTATCATGCTAAGAGGAGCAGGAAAAAGCAAAAAATTTCAGAATTGCACCTTGCAATGCGGAGAAATTACTGTTTGTGCATTTACAATATTCATTGATTTTTGCGATTGAAAAACATCATGTTATTCATATACCAGAAATGATTGAAGCTACTGACTGAATGAAAGGAGCTGGCATCTCACTCTCTTTGAATCTTCTTTATCATGCTAAGAGGAGCAGGAAAAAGTAAAAAATTTCAGAATTGCACCTTGCAATGCGGAGAAATTACTGTTTGTGCATTTACAATATTCAATGAATTTTGCCATTGAAAAACGTCCAGAAATGATTGAAGCTACTGACTGAACTAAAGGAGCTGGCATCTCACTCTCTTTGAATCTTCTTTATCATGCTAAGAGGAGCAGGAAAAAGCAAAAAATTTCAGAATTGCATCTTGCAATGCGGAGAAATTACTGTTTGTGCATTTACAATATTCATTGATTTTTGCCATTGAAAAATGTCCAGAAATGATTGAAGCTACTGACTGAATGAAAGGAGCTGGCATCTCACTCTCTTTGAATCTTCTTTATCATGCTAAGAGGAGCAGGAAAAAGCAAAAAATTTCAGAATTGCGCCTTGCAATGCGGAGAAATTACTGTTTGTGCATTTACAAAATTCATTGATTTTTGCCATTGAAAAACATCATGTTATTCATATGCCAGAAATGATTGAAGCTACTGACTGAAGGAAAGGAGCTGGCATCTCACTCTCTTTGAATCTTCTTTATCATGCTAAGAGGAGCAGGAAAAAGCAAAAAATTTCAGAATTGCGCCTTGCAATGCGGAGAAATTACTGTTTGTGCATTTACAAAATTCATTGATTTTTGCCATTGAAAAACATCATGTTATTCATATGCCAGAAATGATTGAAGCTACTGACTGAAGGAAAGGAGCTGGCATCTCACTCTCTTTGAATCTTCTTTATCATGCTAAGAGGAGCAGGAAAAAGCAAAAAATTTCAGAATTGCACCTTGCAATGCGGAGAAATTACTGTTTGTGCATTTACAATATTCATTGATTTTTGCCATTGAAAAACGTCCAGAAATGATTGAAGCTACTGACTGAATGAAAGGAGCTGGCATCTCACTCTCTTTGAATCTTCTTTATCATGCTAAGAGGAGCAGGAAAAAGCAAAAAATTTCAGAATTGCACCTTGCAATGCGGAGAAATTACTGTTTGTGCATTTACAATATTCATTGATTTTTGCGATTGAAAAACATCATGTTATTCATATACCAGAAATGATTGAAGCTACTGACTGAATGAAAGGAGCTGGCATCTCACTCTCTTTGAATCTTCTTTATCATGCTAAGAGGAGCAGGAAAAAGTAAAAAATTTCAGAATTGCACCTTGCAATGCGGAGAAATTACTGTTTGTGCATTTACAATATTCAATGAATTTTGCCATTGAAAAACGTCCAGAAATGATTGAAGCTACTGACTGAACTAAAGGAGCTGGCATCTCACTCTCTTTGAATCTTCTTTATCATGCTAAGAGGAGCAGGAAAAAGCAAAAAATTTCAGAATTGCACCTTGCAATGCGGAGAAATTACTGTTTGTGCATTTACAATATTCATTGATTTTTGCCATTGAAAAACATCATGTTATTCATATACCAGAAATGTTTGAAGCTACTGACTGAATGAAAGGAGCTGGTATCTCACTCTCTTTGAATCTTCTTCATAATGCTAAGAGGAGCAGGAAAAAGCAAAAAATTTCAGAATTGCACCTTGCAATGCGGAGAAATTACTGTTTGTGCATTTACAATATTCATTGATTTTTGCCATTGAAAAACGTCCAGAAATGATTGAAGCTACTGACAATGAAAGGAGCTGGCATCTCACTCTCTTTGAATCTTCTTTATCATGCTAAGAGGAGCAGGAAAAAGCAAAAAATTTCAGAATTGCACCTTGCAATGCTGAGAAATTACTGTTTGTGCATTTACAAAATTCATTGATTTTTGCCATTGAAAAACATCATGTTATTCATATACCAGAAATGATTGAAGCTACTGACTGAATGAAAGGAGCTGGCATCTCACTCTCTTTGAATCTTCTTTATCATGCTAAGAGGAGCAGGAAAAAGCAAAAAATTTCAGAATTGCACCTTGCAATGCGGAGAAATTACTGTTTGTGCATTTACAATATTCATTGATTTTTGCCATTGAAAAACGTCCAGAAATGATTGAAGCTACTGACTGAATGAAAGGAGCTGGCATCTCACTCTCTTTGAATCTTCTTTATCATGCTAAGAGGAGCAGGAAAAAGCAAAAAATTTCAGAATTGCACCTTGCAATGCGGAGAAATTACTGTTTGTGCATTTACAATATTCATTGATTTTTGCCATTGAAAAACGTCCAGAAATGATTGAAGCTACTGACTGAATGAAAGGAGCTGGCATCTCACTCTCTTTGAATCTTCTTTATCATGCTAAGAGGAGCAGGAAAAAGCAAAAAATTTCAGAATTGCACCTTGCAATGCGGAGAAATTACAGTTTGTGCATTTACAATATTCATTGATTTTTGCCATTGAAAAACGTCCAGAAATGATTGAAGCTACTGACTGAATGAAAGGAGCTGGCATCTCACTCTCTTTGAATCTTCTTTATCATGCTAAGAGGAGCAGGAAAAAGCAAAAAATTTCAGAATTGCACCTTGCAATGCGGAGAAATTACTGTTTGTGCATTTACAATATTCATTGATTTTTGCCATTGAAAAATGTCCAGAAATGATTGAAGCTACTGACTGAATGAAAGGAGCTGGCATCTCACTCTCTTTGAATCTTCTTTATCATGCTAAGAGGAGCAGGAAAAAGCAAAAAATTTCAGAATTGCACCTTGCAATGCGGAGAAATTACTGTTTGTGCATTTACAATATTCATTGATTTTTGCCATTGAAAAACATGTTATTCATATACCAGAAATGTTTGAAGCTCCTGACTGAGTGAAAGGAGCTGGCACCTCACTCTCTTTGAATCTTGTTTATCATGCTAAGAGGAGCAGGAAAAAGCAAAAAATTTCAGAATTGCACCTTGCAATGCGGAGAAATTACTGTTTGTGCATTTACAATATTCATTGATTTTTGCCATTGAAAAACGTCCAGAAATGATTGAAGCTACTGACTGAATGAAAGGAGCTAGCATCTCACTCTCTTTGAATCTTCTTTATCATGCTAAGAGGAGCAGGAAAAAGCAAAAAATTTCAGAATTGCGCCTTGCAATGCGGAGAAATTACTGTTTGTGCATTTACAAAATTCATTGATTTTTGCCATTGAAAAACATCATGTTATTCATATACCAGAAATGATTGAAGCTACTGACTGAAGGAAAGGAGCTGGCATCTCACTCTCTTTGAATCTTCTTTATCATGCTAAGAGGAGCAGGAAAAAGCAAAAAATTTCAGAATTACACCTTGCAATGCGGAGAAATTACTGTTTGTGCATTTACAATATTCATTGATTTTTGCCATTGAAAAACGTCCGGAAATGATTGAAGCTACTGACTGAATGAAAGGAGCTGGCATCTCACTCTCTTTGAATCTTCTTTATCATGCTAAGAGGAGCAGGAAAAAGCAAAAAATTTCAGAATTGCACCTTGCAATGCGGAGAAATTACTGTTTGTGCATTTACAATATTCATTGATTTTTGCGATTGAAAAACATCATGTTATTCATATACCAGAAATGATTGAAGCTACTGACTGAATGAAAGGAGCTGGCATCTCACTCTCTTTGAATCTTCTTTATCATGCTAAGAGGAGCAGGAAAAAGTAAAAAATTTCAGAATTGCACCTTGCAATGCGGAGAAATTACTGTTTGTGCATTTACAATATTCAATGATTTTTGCAATTGAAAAACGTCCATAAATGATTGAAGCTACTGACTGAATGAAAGGAGCTGGCATCTCACTCTCTTTGAATCTTGTTTATCATGCTAAAAGGAGCAGGAAAAAGCAAAAAATTTCAGAATTGCACCTTGCAATGCGGAGAAATTACTGTTTGTGCATTTACAATATTCATTGATTTTTGCCATTGAAAAACGTCCAGAAATGATTGAAGCTACTGACTGAATGAAAGGAGCTGGCATCTCACTCTCTTTGAATCTTCTTTATCATGCTAAGAGGAGCAGGAAAAAGCAAAAAATTTCAGAATTGCACCTTGCAATGCGGAGAAATTACTGTTTGTGCATTTACAATATTCATTGATTTTTGCAATTGAAAAACGTCCAGAAATGATTGAAGCTACTGACTGAATGAAAGGAGATGGCATCTCACTCTCTTTGAATCTTCTTTATCATGCTAAGAGGAGCAGGAAAAAGTAAAAAATTTCAGAATTGCACCTTGCAATGCGGAGAAATTACTGTTTGTGCATTTACAATATTCAATGATTTTTGCCATTGAAAAACGTCCAGAAATGATTGAAGCTACTGACTGAACGAAAGGAGCTGGCATCTCACTCTCTTTGAATCTTCTTTATCATGCTAAGAGGAGCAGGAAAAAGCAAAAAATTTCAGAATTGCACCTTGCAATGCGGAGAAATTACTGTTTGTGCATTTACAATATTCATTGATTTTTGCCATTGAAAAACATCATGTTATTCATATACCAGAAATGTTTGAAGCTACTGACTGAATGAAAGGAGCTGGTATCTCACTCTCTTTGAATCTTCTTCATAATGCTAAGAGGAGCAGGAAAAAGCAAAAAATTTCAGAATTGCACCTTGCAATGCGGAGAAATTACTGTTTGTGCATTTACAATATTCATTGATTTTTGCCATTGAAAAACGTCCAGAAATGATTGAAGCTACTGACAATGAAAGGAGCTGGCATCTCACTCTCTTTGAATCTTCTTTATCATGCTAAGAGGAGCAGGAAAAAGCAAAAAATTTCAGAATTGCACCTTGCAATGCGGAGAAATTACTGTTTGTGCATTTACAATATTCATTGATTTTTGCCATTGAAAAACGTCCAGAAATGATTGAAGCTACTGACTGAATGAAAGGAGCTGGCATCTCACTCTCTTTGAATCTTCTTTATCATGCTAAGAGGAGCAGGAAAAAGCAAAAAATTTCAGAATTGCACCTTGCAATGCGGAGAAATTACAGTTTGTGCATTTACAATATTCATTGATTTTTGCCATTGAAAAACGTCCAGAAATGATTGAAGCTACTGACTGAATGAAAGGAGCTGGCATCTCACTCTCTTTGAATCTTCTTTATCATGCTAAGAGGAGCAGGAAAAAGCAAAAAATTTCAGAATTGCACCTTGCAATGCGGAGAAATTACTGTTTGTGCATTTACAATATTCATTGATTTTTGCCATTGAAAAATGTCCAGAAATGATTGAAGCTACTGACTGAATGAAAGGAGCTGGCATCTCACTCTCTTTGAATCTTCTTTATCATGCTAAGAGGAGCAGGAAAAAGCAAAAAATTTCAGAATTGCACCTTGCAATGCGGAGAAATTACTGTTTGTGCATTTACAATATTCATTGATTTTTGCCATTGAAAAACATGTTATTCATATACCAGAAATGTTTGAAGCTCCTGACTGAGTGAAAGGAGCTGGCACCTCACTCTCTTTGAATCTTGTTTATCATGCTAAGAGGAGCAGGAAAAAGCAAAAAATTTCAGAATTGCACCTTGCAATGCGGAGAAATTACTGTTTGTGCATTTACAATATTCATTGATTTTTGCCATTGAAAAACGTCCAGAAATGATTGAAGCTACTGACTGAATGAAAGGAGCTAGCATCTCACTCTCTTTGAATCTTCTTTATCATGCTAAGAGGAGCAGGAAAAAGCAAAAAATTTCAGAATTGCGCCTTGCAATGCGGAGAAATTACTGTTTGTGCATTTACAAAATTCATTGATTTTTGCCATTGAAAAACATCATGTTATTCATATACCAGAAATGATTGAAGCTACTGACTGAAGGAAAGGAGCTGGCATCTCACTCTCTTTGAATCTTCTTTATCATGCTAAGAGGAGCAGGAAAAAGCAAAAAATTTCAGAATTACACCTTGCAATGCGGAGAAATTACTGTTTGTGCATTTACAATATTCATTGATTTTTGCCATTGAAAAACGTCCGGAAATGATTGAAGCTACTGACTGAATGAAAGGAGCTGGCATCTCACTCTCTTTGAATCTTCTTTATCATGCTAAGAGGAGCAGGAAAAAGCAAAAAATTTCAGAATTGCACCTTGCAATGCGGAGAAATTACTGTTTGTGCATTTACAATATTAATTGATTTTTGCGATTGAAAAACATCATGTTATTCATATACCAGAAATGATTGAAGCTACTGACTGAATGAAAGGAGCTGGCATCTCACTCTCTTTGAATCTTCTTTATCATGCTAAGAGGAGCAGGAAAAAGTAAAAAATTTCAGAATTGCACCTTGCAATGCGGAGAAATTACTGTTTGTGCATTTACAATATTCAATGATTTTTGCAATTGAAAAACGTCCATAAATGATTGAAGCTACTGACTGAATGAAAGGAGCTGGCATCTCACTCTCTTTGAATCTTGTTTATCATGCTAAAAGGAGCAGGAAAAAGCAAAAAATTTCAGAATTGCACCTTGCAATGCGGAGAAATTACTGTTTGTGCATTTACAATATTCATTGATTTTTGCCATTGAAAAACGTCCAGAAATGATTGAAGCTACTGACTGAATGAAAGGAGCTGGCATCTCACTCTCTTTGAATCTTCTTTATCATGCTAAGAGGAGCAGGAAAAAGCAAAAAATTTCAGAATTGCACCTTGCAATGCGGAGAAATTACTGTTTGTGCATTTACAATATTCATTGATTTTTGCAATTGAAAAACGTCCAGAAATGATTGAAGCTACTGACTGAATGAAAGGAGATGGCATCTCACTCTCTTTGAATCTTCTTTATCATGCTAAGAGGAGCAGGAAAAAGTAAAAAATTTCAGAATTGCACCTTGCAATGCGGAGAAATTACTGTTTGTGCATTTACAATATTCAATGATTTTTGCCATTGAAAAACGTCCAGAAATGATTGAAGCTACTGACTGAACGAAAGGAGCTGGCATCTCACTCTCTTTGAATCTTCTTTATCATGCTAAGAGGAGCAGGAAAAAGCAAAAAATTTCAGAATTGCACCTTGCAATGCGGAGAAATTACTGTTTGTGCATTTACAATATTCATTGATTTTTGCCATTGAAAAACATCATGTTATTCATATACCAGAAATGTTTGAAGCTACTGACTGAATGAAAGGAGCTGGTATCTCACTCTCTTTGAATCTTCTTCATAATGCTAAGAGGAGCAGGAAAAAGCAAAAAATTTCAGAATTGCACCTTGCAATGCGGAGAAATTACTGTTTGTGCATTTACAATATTCATTGATTTTTGCCATTGAAAAACGTCCAGAAATGATTGAAGCTACTGACAATGAAAGGAGCTGGCATCTCACTCTCTTTGAATCTTCTTTATCATGCTAAGAGGAGCAGGAAAAAGCAAAAAATTTCAGAATTGCACCTTGCAATGCTGAGAAATTACTGTTTGTGCATTTACAAAATTCATTGATTTTTGCCATTGAAAAACATCATGTTATTCATATACCAGAAATGATTGAAGCTACTGACTGAATGAAAGGAGCTGGCATCTCACTCTCTTTGAATCTTCTTTATCATGCTAAGAGGAGCAGGAAAAAGCAAAAAATTTCAGAATTGCACCTTGCAATGCGGAGAAATTACTGTTTGTGCATTTACAATATTCATTGATTTTTGCCATTGAAAAACATCATGTTATTCATATACCAGAAATGTTTGAAGCTACTGACTGAATGAAAGGAGCTGACATCTCACTCTCTTTGAATCTTCTTTATCATGCTAAGAGGAGCAGGAAAAAGCAAAAAATTTCAGAATTGCACCTTGCAATGCGGAGAAATTACTGTTTGTGCATTTACAATATTCATTGATTTTTGCCATTGAAAAACGTCCAGAAATGATTGAAGTTACTGACTGAATGAAAGGATCTGGCATCTCACTCTCTTTGAATCTTCTTTATCATGCTAAGAGGAGCAGGAAAAAGCAAAAAATTTCAGAATTGCACCTTGCAATGCGGAGAAATTACTGTTTGTGCATTTACAATTTTCATTGATTTTTGCCATTGAAAAACGTCCAGAAATGATTGAAGCTACTGACTGAATGAAAGGAGCTGGCATCTCACTCTCTTTGAATCTTCTTTATCATGCTAAGAGGAGCAGGAAAAAGCAAAAAATTTCAGAATTGCACCTTGCAATGCGGAGAAATTACAGTTTGTGCATTTACAATATTCATTGATTTTTGCCATTGAAAAACGTCCAGAAATGATTGAAGCTACTGACTGAATGAAAGGAGCTGGCATCTCACTCTCTTTGAATCTTCTTTATCATGCTAAGAGTAGCAGGAAAAAGCAAAAAATTTCAGAATTGCAAATAGCAATGCGGAGAAATTACTGTTTGTGCATTTACAATATTAATTGATTTTTGCCATTGAAAAACGTCCAGAAATGATTGAAGCTACTGACTGAATGAAAGGAGCTGGCATCTCACTCTCTTTGAATCTTCTTTATCATGCTAAGAGGAGCAGGAAAAAGCAAAAAATTTCAGAATTGCACCTTGCAATGCGGAGAAATTACTGTTTGTGCATTTACAATATTCATTGATTTTTGCCATTGAAAAACATGTTATTCATATACCAGAAATGTTTGAAGCTCCTGACTGAATGAAAGGAGCTGGCACCTCACTCTCTTTGAATCTTCTTTATCATGCTAAGAGGAGCAGGAAAAAGCAAAAAATTTCAGAATTGCACCTTGCAATGCGGAGAAATTACTGTTTGTGCATTTACAATATTCATTGATTTTTGCCATTGAAAAACGTCCAGAAATGATTGAAGCTACTGACTGAATGAGGGGAGCTGGCATCTCACTCTCTTTGAATCTTCTTTATCATGCTAAGAGGAGCAGGAAAAAGCAAAAAATTTCAGAATTGCACCTTGCAATGCGGAGAAATTACTGTTTGTGCATTTACAATATTCATTGATTTTTGCCATTGAAAAATGTCCAGAAATGATTGAAGCTACTGACTGAATGAAAGGAGCTGGCATCTCACTCTCTTTGAATCTTCTTTATCATGCTAAGAGGAGCAGGAAAAAGCAAAAAATTTCAGAATTGCGCCTTGCAATGCGGAGAAATTACTGTTTGTGCATTTACAAAATTCATTGATTTTTGCCATTGAAAAACATGATGTTATTCATATACCAGAAATGATTGAAGCTACTGACTGAAGGAAAGGAGCTGGCATCTCACTCTCTTTGAATCTTCTTTATCATGCTAAGAGGAGCAGGAAAAAGCAAAAAATTTCAGAATTGCACCTTGCAATGCGGAGAAATTACTGTTTGTGCATTTACAATATTCATTGATTTTTGCCATTGAAAAATGTCCAGAAATGATTGAAGCTACTGACTGAATGAAAGGAGCTGGCATCTCACTCTCTTTGAATCTTCTTTATCATGCTAAGAGGAGCAGGAAAAAGCAAAAAATTTCAGAATTGCACCTTGCAATGCGGAGAAATTACTGTTTGTGCATTTACAATATTCATTGATTTTTGCTATTGAAAAACGTCCAGAAATGATTGAAGCTACTGACTGAATGAAAGGAGCTGGCATCTCACTCTCTTTGAATCTTCTTTATCATGCTAAGAGGAGCAGGAAAAAGCAAAAAATTTCAGAATTGCACCTTGCAATGCGGAGAAATTACAGTTTGTGCATTTACAATATTCATTGATTTTTGCCATTGAAGAACGTCCAGAAATGATTGAAGCTACTGACTGAATGAAAGGAGCTGGCATCTCACTCTCTTTGAATCTTCTTTATCATGCTAAGAGGAGCAGGAAAAAGCAAAAAATTTCAGAATTGCACCTTGCAATGCGGAGAAATTACTGTTTGTGCATTTACAATATTCATTGATTTTTGCCATTGAAAAACGTCCAGAAATGATTGAAGCTACTGACTGAATGAAAGGAGCTGGCATCTCACTCTCTTTGAATCTTCTTTATCATGCTAAGAGGAGCAGGAAAAAGCAAAAAATTTCAGAATTGCACCTTGCAATGCGGAGAAATTACTGTTTGTGCATTTACAATATTCATTGATTTTTGCCATTGAAAAACATGTTATTCATATACCAGAAATGTTTGAAGCTCCTGACTGAATGAAAGGAGCTGGCATCTCACTCTCTTTGAATCTTCTTTATCATGCTAAGAGGAGCAGGAAAAAGCAAAAAATTTCAGAATTGCACATTGCAATGCGGAGAAATTACTGTTTGTGCATTTACAATATTCATTGATTTTTGCCATTGAAAAACGTCCAGAAATGATTGAAGCTACTGACTGAATGAAAGGAGCTGGCATCTCACTCTCTTTGAATCTTCTTTATCATGCTAAGAGGAGCAGGAAAAAGCAAAAAATTTCAGAATTGCACCTTGCAATGCGGAGAAATTACTGTTTGTGCATTTACAATATTCATTGATTTTTGCCATTGAAAAACATGTTATTCATATACCAGAAATGTTTGAAGCTCCTGATTGAATGAAAGGAGCTGGCACCTCACTCTCTTTGAATCTTCTTTATCATGCTAAGAGGAGCAGGAAAAAGCAAAAAATTTCAGAATTGCACCTTGCAATGCGGAGAAATTACTGTTTGTGCATTTACAATATTCATTGATTTTTGCCATTGAAAAACGTCCAGAAATGATTGAAGCTACTGACTGAATGAAAGGAGCTGTCATCTCACTCTCTTTGAATCTTCTTTATCATGCTAAGATTAGCAGGAAAAAGCAAAAAATTTCAGAATTGCACCTTGCAATGCGGAGAAATTACTGTTTGTGCATTTACAATATTCATTGATTTTTGCCATTGAAAAATGTCCAGAAATGATTGAAGCTACTGACTGAATGAAAGGAGCTGGCATCTCACTCTCTTTGAATCTTCTTTATCATGCTAAGAGGAGCAGGAAAAAGCAAAAAAATTCAGAATTGCGCCTTGCAATGCGGAGAAATTACTGTTTGTGCATTTACAAAATTCATTGATTTTTGCCATTGAAAAACATCATGTTATTCATATGCCAGAAATGATTGAAGCTACTGACTGAAGGAAAGGAGCTGGCATCTCACTCTCTTTGAATCTTCTTTATCATGCTAAGAGGAGCAGGAAAAAGCAAAAAATTTCAGAATTGCGCCTTGCAATGCGGAGAAATTACTGTTTGTGCATTTACAAAATTCATTGATTTTTGCCATTGAAAAACATCAAGTTATTCATATGCCAGAAATGATTGAAGCTACTGACTGAAGGAAAGGAGCTGGCATCTCACTCTCTTTGAATCTTCTTTATCATGCTAAGAGGAGCAGGAAAAAGCAAAAAATTTCAGAATTGCACCTTGCAATGCGGAGAAATTACTGTTTGTGCATTTACAATATTCATTGATTTTTGCCATTGAAAAACGTCCAGAAATGATTGAAGCTACTGACTGAATGAAAGGAGCTGGCATCTCACTCTCTTTGAATCTTCTTTATCATGCTAAGAGGAGCAGGAAAAAGCAAAAAATTTCAGAATTGCACCTTGCAATGCGGAGAAATTACTGTTTGTGCATTTACAATATTCATTGATTTTTGCGATTGAAAAACATCATGTTATTCATATACCAGAAATGATTGAAGCTACTGACTGAATGAAAGGAGCTGGCATCTCACTCTCTTTGAATCTTCTTTATCATGCTAAGAGGAGCAGGAAAAAGTAAAAAATTTCAGAATTGCACCTTGCAATGCGGAGAAATTACTGTTTGTGCATTTACAATATTCAATGAATTTTGCCATTGAAAAACGTCCAGAAATGATTGAAGCTACTGACTGAACTAAAGGAGCTGGCATCTCACTCTCTTTGAATCTTCTTTATCATGCTAAGAGGAGCAGGAAAAAGCAAAAAATTTCAGAATTGCACCTTGCAATGCGGAGAAATTACTGTTTGTGCATTTACAATATTCATTGATTTTTTGCCATTGAAAAATGTCCAGAAATGATTGAAGCTACTGACTGAATGAAAGGAGCTGGCATCTCACTCTCTTTGAATCTTCTTTATCATGCTAAGAGGAGCAGGAAAAAGCAAAAAATTTCAGAATTGCGCCTTGCAATGCGGAGAAATTACTGTTTGTGCATTTACAAAATTCATTGATTTTTGCCATTGAAAAACATCATATTATTCATATGCCAGAAATGATTGAAGCTACTGACTGAAGGAAAGGAGCTGGCATCTCACTCTCTTTGAATCTTCTTTATCATGCTAAGAGGAGCAGGAAAAAGCAAAAAATTTCAGAATTGCGCCTTGCAATGCGGAGAAATTACTGTTTGTGCATTTACAAAATTCATTGATTTTTGCCATTGAAAAACATCATGTTATTCATATGCCAGAAATGATTGAAGCTACTGACTGAAGGAAAGGAGCTGGCATCTCACTCTCTTTGAATCTTCTTTATCATGCTAAGAGGAGCAGGAAAAAGCAAAAAATTTCAGAATTGCACCTTGCAATGCGGAGAAATTACTGTTTGTGCATTTACAATATTCATTGATTTTTGCCATTGAAAAACGTCCAGAAATGATTGAAGCTACTGACTGAATGAAAGGAGCTGGCATCTCACTCTCTTTGAATCTTCTTTATCATGCTAAGAGGAGCAGGAAAAAGCAAAAAATTTCAGAATTGCACCTTGCAATGCGGAGAAAATACTGTTTGTGCATTTACAATATTCATTGATTTTTGCGATTGAAAAACATCATGTTATTCATATACCAGAAATGATTGAAGCTACTGACTGAATGAAAGGAGCTGGCATCTCACTCTCTTTGAATCTTCTTTATCATGCTAAGAGGAGCAGGAAAAAGTAAAAAATTTCAGAATTGCACCTTGCAATGCGGAGAAATTACTGTTTGTGCATTTACAATATTCAATGAATTTTGCCATTGAAAAACGTCCAGAAATGATTGAAGCTACTGACTGAACTAAAGGAGCTGGCATCTCACTCTCTTTGAATCTTCTTTATCATGCTAAGAGGAGCAGGAAAAAGCAAAAAATTTCAGAATTGCACCTTGCAATGCGGAGAAATTACTGTTTGTGCATTTACAATATTCATTGATTTTTGCCATTGAAAAACATCATGTTATTCATATACCAGAAATGTTTGAAGCTACTGACTGAATGAAAGGAGCTGATATCTCACTCTCTTTGAATCTTCTTCATAATGCTAAGAGGAGCAGGAAAAAGCAAAAAATTTCAGAATTGCACCTTGCAATGCGGAGAAATTACTGTTTGTGCATTTACAATATTCATTGATTTTTGCCATTGAAAAACGTCCAGAAATGATTGAAGCTACTGACAATGAAAGGAGCTGGCATCTCACTCTCTTTGAATCTTCTTTATCATGCTAAGAGGAGCAGGAAAAAGCAAAAAATTTCAGAATTGCACCTTGCAATGCTGAGAAATTACTGTTTGTGCATTTACAAAATTCATTGATTTTTGCCATTGAAAAACATCATGTTATTCATATACCAGAAATGATTGAAGCTACTGACTGAATGAAAGGAGCTGGCATCTCACTCTCTTTGAATCTTCTTTATCATGCTAAGAGGAGCAGGAAAAAGCAAAAAATTTCAGAATTGCACCTTGCAATGCGGAGAAATTACTGTTTGTGCATTTACAATATTCATTGATTTTTGCCATTGAAAAACGTCCAGAAATGATTGAAGCTACTGACTGAATGAAAGGAGCTGGCATCTCACTCTCTTTGAATCTTCTTTATCATGCTAAGAGGAGCAGGAAAAAGCAAAAAATTTCAGAATTGCACCTTGCAATGCGGAGAAATTACTGTTTGTGCATTTACAATATTCATTGATTTTTGCCATTGAAAAACGTCCAGAAATGATTGAAGCTACTGACTGAATGAAAGGAGCTGGCATCTCACTCTCTTTGAATCTTCTTTATCATGCTAAGAGGAGCAGGAAAAAGCAAAAAATTTCAGAATTGCACCTTGCAATGCGGAGAAATTACAGTTTGTGCATTTACAATATTCATTGATTTTTGCCATTGAAAAACGTCCAGAAATGATTGAAGCTACTGACTGAATGAAAGGAGCTGGCATCTCACTCTCTTTGAATCTTCTTTATCATGCTAAGAGGAGCAGGAAAAAGCAAAAAATTTCAGAATTGCACCTTGCAATGCGGAGAAATTACTGTTTGTGCATTTACAATATTCATTGATTTTTGCCATTGAAAAATGTCCAGAAATGATTGAAGCTACTGACTGAATGAAAGGAGCTGGCATCTCACTCTCTTTGAATCTTCTTTATCATGCTAAGAGGAGCAGGAAAAAGCAAAAAATTTCAGAATTGCACCTTGCAATGCGGAGAAATTACTGTTTGTGCATTTACAATATTCATTGATTTTTGCCATTGAAAAACATGTTATTCATATACCAGAAATGTTTGAAGCTCCTGACTGAATGAATGGAGCTGGCACCTCACTCTCTTTGAATCTTGTTTATCATGCTAAGAGGAGCAGGAAAAAGCAAAAAATTTCAGAATTGCACCTTGCAATGCGGAGAAATTACTGTTTGTGCATTTACAATATTCATTGATTTTGGCCATTGAAAAACGTCCAGAAATGATTGAAGCTACTGACTGAATGAAAGGAGCTAGCATCTCACTCTCTTTGAATCTTCTTTATCATGCTAAGAGGAGCAGGAAAAAGCAAAAAATTTCAGAATTGCGCCTTGCAATGCGGAGAAATTACTGTTTGTGCATTTACAAAATTCATTGATTTTTGCCATTGAAAAACATCATGTTATTCATATACCAGAAATGATTGAAGCTACTGACTGAAGGAAAGGAGCTGGCATCTCACTCTCTTTGAATCTTCTTTATCATGCTAAGAGGAGCAGGAAAAAGCAAAAAATTTCAGAATTACACCTTGCAATGCAGAGAAATTACTGTTTGTGCATTTACAATATTCATTGATTTTTGCCATTGAAAAACGTCCGGAAATGATTGAAGCTACTGACTGAATGAAAGGAGCTGGCATCTCACTCTCTTTGAATCTTCTTTATCATGCTAAGAGGAGCAGGAAAAAGCAAAAAATTTCAGAATTGCACCTTGCAATGCGGAGAAATTACTGTTTGTGCATTTACAATATTCATTGATTTTTGCGATTGAAAAACATCATGTTATTCATATACCAGAAATGATTGAAGCTACTGACTGAATGAAAGGAGCTGGCATCTCACTCTCTTTGAATCTTCTTTATCATGCTAAGAGGAGCAGGAAAAAGTAAAAAATTTCAGAATTGCACCTTGCAATGCGGAGAAATTACTGTTTGTGCATTTACAATATTCAATGATTTTTGCAATTGAAAAACGTCCATAAATGATTGAAGCTACTGACTGAATGAAAGGAGCTGGCATCTCACTATCTATGAATCATGTTTATCATGCTAAAAGGAGCAGGAAAAAGCAAAAAATTTCAGAATTTCACCTTGCAATGCGGAGAAATTACTGTTTGTGCATTTACAATATTCATTGATTTTTGCCATTGAAAAACGTCCAGAAATGATTGAATCTACTGACTGAATGAAAGGAGCTGGCATCTCACTCTCTTTGAATCTTCTTTATCATGCTAAGAGGAGCAGGAAAAAGCAAAAAATTTCAGAATTGCACCTTGCAATGCGGAGAAATTACTGTTTGTGCATTTACAATATTCATTGATTTTTGCAATTGAAAAACGTCCAGAAATGATTGAAGCTACTGACTGAATGAAAGGAGATGGTATCTCACTCTCTTTGAATCTTCTTTATCATGCTAAGAGGAGCAGGAAAAAGTAAAAAATTTCAGAATTGCACCTTGCAATGCGGAGAAATTACTGTTTGTGCATTTACAATATTCAATGATTTTTGCCATTGAAAAACGTCCAGAAATGATTGAAGCTACTGACTGAACGAAAGGAGCTGGCATCTCACTCTCTTTGAATCTTCTTTATCATGCTAAGAGGAGCAGGAAAAAGCAAAAAATTTCAGAATTGCACCTTGCAATGCGGAGAAATTACTGTTTGTGCATTTACAATATTCATTGATTTTTGCCATTGAAAAACATCATGTTATTCATATACCAGAAATGTTTGAAGCTACTGACTGAATGAAAGGAGCTGGTATCTCACTCTCTTTGAATCTTCTTCATAATGCTAAGAGGAGCAGGAAAAAGCAAAAAATTTCAGAATTGCACCTTGCAATGCGGAGAAATTACTGTTTGTGCATTTACAATATTCATTGATTTTTGCCATTGAAAAACGTCCAGAAATGATTGAAGCTACTGACAATGAAAGGAGCTGGCATCTCACTCTCTTTGAATCTTCTTTATCATGCTAAGAGGAGCAGGAAAAAGCAAAAAATTTCAGAATTGCACCTTGCAATGCTGAGAAATTACTGTTTGTGCATTTACAAAATTCATTGATTTTTGCCATTGAAAAACATCATGTTATTCATATACCAGAAATGATTGAAGCTACTGACTGAATGAAAGGAGCTGGCATCTCACTCGCTTTGAATCTTCTTTATCATGCTAAGAGGAGCAGGAAAAAGCAAAAAATTTCAGAATTGCACCTTGCAATGCGGAGAAATTACTGTTTGTGCATTTACAATATTCATTGATTTTTGCCATTGAAAAACATCATGTTATTCATATACCAGAAATGTTTGAAGCTACTGACTGAATGAAAGGAGCTGACATCTCACTCTCTTTGAATCTTCTTTATCATGCTAAGAGGAGCAGGAAAAAGCAAAAAATTTCAGAATTGCACCTTGCAATGCGGAGAAATTACTGTTTGTGCATTTACAATATTCATTGATTTTTGCCATTGAAAAACGTCCAGAAATGATTGAAGCTACTGACTGAATGAAAGGAGCTGGCATCTCACTCTCTTTGAATCTTCTTTATCATGCTAAGAGGAGCAGGAAAAAGCAAAAAATTTCAGAATTGCACCTTGCAATGCGGAGAATTTACTGTTTGTGCATTTACAATATTCATTGATTTTTGCCATTGAAAAACGTCCAGAAATGATTGAAGCTACTGACAATGAAAGGAGCTGGCATCTCACTCTCTTTGAATCTTCTTTATCATGCTAAGAGCAGCAGGAAAAAGCAAAAAATTTCAGAATTGCACCTTGCAATGCTGAGAAATTACTGTTTGTGCATTTACAAAATTCATTGATTTTTGCCATTGAAAAACATCATGTTATTCATATACCAGAAATGATTGAAGCTACTGACTGAATGAAAGGAGCTGGCATCTCACTCTCTTTGAATCTTCTTTATCATGCTAAGAGGAGCAGGAAAAAGCAAAAAATTTCAGAATTGCACCTTGCAATGCGGAGAAATTACTGTTTGTGCATTTACAATATTCATTGATTTTTGCCATTGAAAAACATCATGTTATTCATATACCAGAAATGTTTGAAGCTACTGACTGAATGAAAGGAGCTGACATCTCACTCTCTTTGAATCTTCTTTATCATGCTAAGAGGAGCAGGAAAAAGCAAAAAATTTCAGAATTGCACCTTGCAATGCGGAGAAATTACTGTTTGTGCATTTACAATATTCAATGATTTTTGCCATTGAAAAACGTCCAGAAATGATTGAAGCTACTGACTGAATAAAAGGAGCTGGCATCTCACTCTCTTTGAATCTTCTTTATCATGCTAAGAGGAGCAGGAAAAAGCAAAAAATTTCAGAATTGCACCTTGCAATGCGGAGAAATTACTGTTTGTGCATTTACTATATTCATTGATTTTTGCCATTGAAAAACATCATGTTATTCATATACCAGAAATGATTGAAGCTACTGACTGAATGAAAGGAGCTGGCATCTCACTCTCTTTGAATCTTCTTTATCATGCTAAGAGGAGCAGGAAAAAGTAAAAAATTTCAGTATTGCACCTTGCAATGCGGAGAAATTACTGTTTGTGCATTTACAATATTCATTGATTTTTGCCATTGAAAAACATCATGTTATTCATATACCAGAAATGTTTGAAGCTACTGACTGAATGAAAGGAGCTGGCATCTCACTCTCTTTGAATCTTCTTTATCATGCTAAGAGGAGCAGGAAAAAGCAAAAAATTTCAGAATTGCACCTTGCAATGCGGAGAAATTACTGTTTGTGCATTTACAATTCATTGATTTTTGCCATTGAAAAACGTCCAGAAATGATTGAAGCTACTGACTGAATGAAAGGAGCTGGCATCTCACTCTCTTTGAATCTTCTTTATCATGCTAAGAGGAGCAGGAAAAAGCAAAAAATTTCAGAATTGCACCTTGCAATGCGGAGAAATTACTGTTTGTGCATTTACAAAATTCATTGATTTTTGCCATTGAAAAACATCATGTTATTCATATACCAGAAATGATTGAAGCTACTGACTGAATGAAAGGAGCTGGCATCTCACTCTCTTTGAATCTTCTTTATCATGCTAAGAGGAGCAGGAAAAAGTAAAAAATTTCAGTATTGCACCTTGCAATGCGGAGAAATTACTGTTTGTGCATTTACAATATTCATTGATTTTTGCCATTGAAAAACATCATGTTATTCATATACCAGAAATGTTTGAAGCTACTGACTGAATGAAAGGAGCTGGCATCTCACTCTCTTTGAATCTTCTTTATCATGCTAAGAGGAGCAGGAAAAAGCAAAAAATTTCAGAATTGCACCTTGCAATGCGGAGAAATTACTGTTTGTGCATTTACAATATTCATTGATTTTTGCCATTGAAAAACATCATGTTATTCATATACCAGAAATGTTTGAAGCTACTGACTGAATGAAAGGAGCTGGCATCTCACTCTCTTTGAATCTTCTTTATCATGCTAAGAGGAGCAGGAAAAAGCAAAAAATTTCAGAATTGCACCTTGCAATGCGGAGAAATTACTGTTTGTGCATTTACAATTCATTGATTTTTGCCATTGAAAAACGTCCAGAAATGATTGAAGCTACTGACTGAATGAAAGGAGCTGGCATCTCACTCTCTTTGAATCTTCTTTATCATGCTAAGAGGAGCAGGAAAAAGCAAAAAATTTCAGAATTGCACCTTGCAATGCGGAGAAATTACTGTTTGTGCATTTACAAAATTCATTGATTTTTGCCATTGAAAAACATCATGTTATTCATATACCAGAAATGATTGAAGCTACTGACTGAATGAAAGGAGCTGGCATCTCACTCTCTTTGAATCTTCTTTATCATGCTAAGAGGAGCAGGAAAAAGCAAAAAATTTCAGAATTGCACCTTGCAATGCGGAGAAATTACTGTTTGTGCATTTACAATATTCATTGATTTTTGCCATTGAAAAACGTCCAGAAATGATTGAAGCTACTGACTGAATGAAAGGAGCTGGCATCTCACTCTCTTTGAATCTTCTTTATCATGCTAAGAGGAGCAGGAAAAAGTAAAAAATTTCAGTATTGCACCTTGCAATGCGGAGAAATTACTGTTTGTGCATTTACAATATTCATTGATTTTTGCCATTGAAAAACATCATGTTATTCATATACCAGAAATGTTTGAAGCTACTGACTGAATGAAAGGAGCTGGCATCTCACTCTCTTTGAATATTCTTTATCATGCTAAGAGGAGCAGGAAAAAGCAAAAAATTTCAGAATTGCACCTTGCAATGCGGAGAAATTACTGTTTGTGCATTTACAATTCATTGATTTTTGCCATTGAAAAACGTCCAGAAATGATTGAAGCTACTGACTGAATGAAAGGAGCTGGCATCTCACTCTCTTTGAATCTTCTTTATCATGCTAAGAGGAGCAGGAAAAAGCAAAAAATTTCAGAATTGCACCTTGCAATGCGGAGAAATTACTGTTTGTGCATTTACAAAATTCATTGATTTTTGCCATTGAAAAACATCATGTTATTCATATACCAGAAATGATTGAAGCTACTGACTGAATGAAAGGAGCTGGCATCTCACTCTCTTTGAATCTTCTTTATCATGCTAAGAGGAGCAGGAAAAAGCAAAAAATTTCAGAATTGCACCTTGCAATGCGGAGAAATTACTGTTTGTGCATTTACAATATTCATTGATTTTTGCCATTGAAAAACGTCCAGAAATGATTGAAGCTACTGACTGAATGAAAGGAGCTGGCATCTCACTCTCTTTGAATCTTCTTTATCATGCTAAGAGGAGCAGGAAAAAGCAAAAAATTTCAGAATTGCACCTTGCAATGCGGATAAATTACTGTTTGTGCATTTACAATATTCATTGATTTTTGCCATTGAAAAACATCATGTTATTCATATACCAGAAATGATTGAAGCTACTGAGTGAATGAAAGGAGCTGGCATCTCACTCTCTTTGAATCTTCTTTATCATGCTAAGAGCAGCAGGAAAAAGCAAAAAAATTCAGAATTGCACCTTGCAATGCGGAGAAATTACTGTTTGTGCATTTACAATATTCATTGATTTTTGCCATTGAAAAACATCATGTTATTCATATACCAGAAATGATTGAAGCTACTGACTGAATGAAAGTAGCTGGCATCTCACTCTCTTTGAATCGTCTTTATCATGCTAAGAGGAGCAGGAAAAAGCAAAAAATTTCAGAATTGCACCTTGCAATGCGGAGAAATTACTGTTTGTGCATATACAATATTCATTGATTTTTGCAATTGAAAAACGTCCAGAAATGATTGAAGCTACTGACTGAATGAAAGGAGCTGGCATCTCACTCTCTTTAAATCTTCTTTATCATGCTAAGAGGAGCAGGAAAAAGCAAAAAATTTCAGAATTGCACCTTGCAATGCTGAGAAATTACTGTTTGTGCATTTACAATATTCATTGATTTTTGCCATTGAAAAACATCATGTTATTCATATACCAGAAATGTTTGAAGCTACTGACTGAATGAAAGGAGCTGGCATCTCACTCTCTTTGAATCTTCTTTATCATGCTAAGAGGAGCAGGAAAAAGCAAAAAACTTCAGAATTGCACCTTGCAATGCGGAGAAATTACTGATTGTGCATTTACAATATTCATTGATTTTTGCCATTGAAAAACGTCCAGAAATGATTGAAGCTACTGACTGAATGAAAGGAGCTGGCATCTCACTCTCTTTGAATCTTGTTTATCATGCTAAGAAGAGCAGGAAAAAGCAAAAAATTTCAGAATTGCACCTTGCAATGCGGAGAAATTACTGTTTGTGCATTTACAATATTCATTGATTTTTGCCATTGAAAAACGTCCAGAAATGATTGAAGCTACTGACTGAATGAAAGGAGCTGTCATCTCACTCTCTTTGAATCTTCTTTATCATGCTAAGAGGAGCAGGAAAAAGCAAAAAATTTCAGAATTGCACCTTGCAATGCGGAGAAATTACTGTTTGTGCATTTACAATATTCATTGATTTTTGCCATTGAAAAACATCATGTTATTCATATACCAGAAATGATTGAAGCTACTGACTGAATGAAAGGAGCTGGCATCTCACTCTCTTTGAATCTTCTTTATCATGCTAAGAGGAGCAGGAAAAAGTAAAAAATTTCAGAATTGCACCTTGCAATGCGGAGAAATTACTGTTTGTGCATTTATAATATTCAATGATTTTTGCCATTGAAAAACGTCCAGAAATGATTGAAGCTACTGACTGAACAAAAGGAGCTGGCATCTCACTCTCTTTGAATCTTCTTTATCATGCTAAGAGGAGCAGGAAAAAGCAAAAAATTTCAGAATTGCACCTTGCAATGCGGATAAATTACTGTTTGTGCATTTACAATATTCATTGATTTTTGCCATTGAAAAACATCATGTTATTCATATACCAGAAATGTTTGAAGCTACTGACTGAATGAAAGGAGCTGGCATCTCACTCTCTTTGAATCTTCTTTATCATGCTAAGAGGAGCAGGAAAAAGCAAAAAATTTCAGAATTGCACCTTGCAATGCGGAGAAATTACTGTTTGTGCATTTACAATATTCATTGATTTTTGCCATTGAAAAACGTCCAGAAATGATTGAAGCTACTGACTGAATGAAAGGAGCTGGCATCTCACTCTCTTTGAATCTTCTTTATCATTGTAAGAGGAGCAGGAAAAAGCAAAAAATTTCAGAATTGCACCTTGCAATGCGGAGAAATTACTGTTTGTGCATTAACAATATTCATTGATTTTTGCCATTGAAAAACGTCCAGAAATGATTGAAGCTACTGACTAAATGAAAGGAGCTGGCATCTCACTCTCTTTGAATCTTCTTTATCATGCTAAGAGGAGCAGGAAAAAGCAAAAAATTTCAGAATTGCACCTTGCAATGCGGAGAAATTACTGTTTGTGCATTTACAATATTCATTGATTTTTGCCATTGAAAAACGTCCAGAAATGATTGAAGCTACTGACTGAATGAAAGGAGCTGGCATCTCACTCTCTTTGAATCTTCTTTATCATGCTACGAGGAGCAGGAAAAAGCAAAAAATTTCAGAATTGCACCTTGCAATGCGGAGAAATTACTGTTTGTGCATTTACAATATTCATTGATTTTTGCCATTGAAAAACGTCCAGAAATGTTTGAAGCTACTGACTGAATGAAAGGAGCTGGCATCTCACTCTCTTTGAATCTTCTTTATCATGGTAGGATTAGCAGGAAAAAGCAAAAAATTTCAGAATTGCACCTTGCAATGCGGAGAAATTACTGTTTGTGCATTTACAATATTCATTGATTTTTGCCATTGAAAAACATCATGTTATTCATATACCAGAAATGATTGAAGCTACTGACTGAATGAAAGGAGCTGGCATCTCACTCTCTTTGAATCTTATTTATCATGCTAAGAGGAGCAGGAAAAAGTAAAAAATTTCAGAATTGCACCTTGCAATGCGGAGAAATTACTGTTTGTGCATTTATAATATTCAATGATTTTTGCCATTGAAAAACGTCCAGAAATGATTGAAGCTACTGACTGAACGAAAGGAGCTGGCATCTCACTCTCTTTGAATCTTCTTTATCATGCTAAGAGGAGCAGGAAAAAGCAAAAAATTTCAGAATTGCACCTTGCAATGCGGAGAAATTACTGTTTGTGCATTTACAATATTCATTGATTTTTGCCATTGAAAAACATCATGTTATTCATATACCAGAAATGTTTGAAGCTACTGACTGAATGAAAGGAGCTGGCATCTCACTCTCTTTGAATCTTCTTTATCATGCTAAGAGGAGCAGGAAAAAGCAAAAAATTTCAGAATTGCACCTTGCAATGCGGAGAAATTACTGTTTGTGCATTTACAATATTCATTGATTTTTGCCATTGAAAAACGTCCAGAAATGATTGAAGCTACTGACTGAATGAAAGGAGCTGGCATCTCACTCTCTTTGAATCTTCTTTATCATGCTAAGAGGAGCAGGAAAAAGCAAAAAATTTCAGAATTGCACCTTGCAATGCGGAGAAATTACTGTTTGTGCATTTACAATATCCATTGATTTTTGCCATTGAAAAACGTCCAGAAATGTTTGAAGCTACTGACTGAATGAAAGGAGCTGGCATCTCACTATCTTTGAATCTTCTTTATCATGCTACGAGGAGCAGGAAAAAGCAAAAAATTTCAGAATTGCACCTTGCAATGCGGAGAAATTACTGTTTGTGCATTTACAATATTCATTGATTTTTGCCATTGAAAAACATCATGTTATTCATATACCAGAAATGATTGAAGCTACTGACTGAATGAAAGGAGCTGGCATCTCACTCTCTTTGAATCTTATTTATCATGCTAAGAGGAGCAGGAAAAAGTAAAAAATTTCAGAATTGCACCTTGCAATGCGGAGAAATTACTGTTTGTGCATTTATAATATTCAATGATTTTTGCCATTGAAAAACGTCCAGAAATGATTGAAGCTACTGACTGAACGAAAGGAGCTGGCATCTCACTCTCTTTGAATCTTCTTTATCATGCTAAGAGGAGCAGGAAAAAGCAAAAAATTTCAGAATTGCACCTTGCAATGCGGAGAAATTACTGTTTGTGCATTTACAATATTCATTGATTTTTGCCATTGAAAAACGTCCAGAAATGATTGAAGCTACTGACTGAATGAAAGGAGCTGGCATCTCACTCTCTTTGAATCTTCTTTATCATGCTACGAGGAGCAGGAAAAAGCAAAAAATTTCAGAATTGCACCTTGCAATGCGGAGAAATTACTGTTTGTGCATTTACAATATTCATTGATTTTTGCCATTGAAAAACGTCCAGAAATGTTTGAAGCTACTGACTGAATGAAAGGAGCTGGCATCTCACTCTCTTTGAATCTTCTTTATCATGGTAGGATTAGCAGGAAAAAGCAAAAAATTTCAGAATTGCACCTTGCAATGCGGAGAAATTACTGTTTGTGCATTTACAATATTCATTGATTTTTGCCATTGAAAAACATCATGTTATTCATATACCAGAAATGATTGAAGCTACTGACTGAATGAAAGGAGCTGGCATCTCACTCTCTTTGAATCTTATTTATCATGCTAAGAGGAGCAGGAAAAAGTAAAAAATTTCAGAATTGCACCTTGCAATGCGGAGAAATTACTGTTTGTGCATTTATAATATTCAATGATTTTTGCCATTGAAAAACGTCCAGAAATGATTGAAGCTACTGACTGAACGAAAGGAGCTGGCATCTCACTCTCTTTGAATCTTCTTTATCATGCTAAGAGGAGCAGGAAAAAGCAAAAAATTTCAGAATTGCACCTTGCAATGCGGAGAAATTACTGTTTGTGCATTTACAATATTCATTGATTTTTGCCATTGAAAAACATCATGTTATTCATATACCAGAAATGTTTGAAGCTACTGACTGAATGAAAGGAGCTGGCATCTCACTCTCTTTGAATCTTCTTTATCATGCTAAGAGGAGCAGGAAAAAGCAAAAAATTTCAGAATTGCACCTTGCAATGCGGAGAAATTACTGTTTGTGCATTTACAATATTCATTGATTTTTGCCATTGAAAAACGTCCAGAAATGATTGAAGCTACTGACTGAATGAAAGGAGCTGGCATCTCACTCTCTTTGAATCTTCTTTATCATGCTAAGAGGAGCAGGAAAAAGCAAAAAATTTCAGAATTGCACCTTGCAATGCGGAGAAATTACTGTTTGTGCATTTACAATATCCATTGATTTTTGCCATTGAAAAACGTCCAGAAATGTTTGAAGCTACTGACTGAATGAAAGGAGCTGGCATCTCACTATCTTTGAATCTTCTTTATCATGCTACGAGGAGCAGGAAAAAGCAAAAAATTTCAGAATTGCACCTTGCAATGCGGAGAAATTACTGTTTGTGCATTTACAATATTCATTGATTTTTGCCATTGAAAAACATCATGTTATTCATATACCAGAAATGATTGAAGCTACTGACTGAATGAAAGGAGCTGGCATCTCACTCTCTTTGAATCTTATTTATCATGCTAAGAGGAGCAGGAAAAAGTAAAAAATTTCAGAATTGCACCTTGCAATGCGGAGAAATTACTGTTTGTGCATTTATAATATTCAATGATTTTTGCCATTGAAAAACGTCCAGAAATGATTGAAGCTACTGACTGAACGAAAGGAGCTGGCATCTCACTCTCTTTGAATCTTCTTTATCATGCTAAGAGGAGCAGGAAAAAGCAAAAAATTTCAGAATTGCACCTTGCAATGCGGAGAAATTACTGTTTGTGCATTTACAATATTCATTGATTTTTGCCATTGAAAAACATCATGTTATTCATATACCAGAAATGTTTGAAGCTACTGACTGAATGAAAGGAGCTGGCATCTCACTCTCTTTGAATCTTCTTTATCATGCTAAGAGGAGCAGGAAAAAGCAAAAAATTTCAGAATTGCACCTTGCAATGCGGAGAAATTACTGTTTGTGCATTTACAATATTCATTGATTTTTGCCATTGAAAAACGTCCAGAAATGATTGAAGCTACTGACTGAATGAAAGGAGCTGGCATCTCACTCTCTTTGAATCTTCTTTATCATGCTAAGAGGAGCAGGAAAAAGCAAAAAATTTCAGAATTGCACCTTGCAATGCGGAGAAATTACTGTTTGTGCATTTACAATATCCATTGATTTTTGCCATTGAAAAACATCATGTTATTCATATACCAGAAATGTTTGAAGCTACTGACTGAATGAAAGGAGCTGACATCTCACTCTCTTTGAATCTTCTTTATCATGCTAAGAGGAGCAGGAAAAAGCAAAAAATTTCAGAATTGCACCTTGCAATGCGGAGAAATTACTGTTTGTGCATTTACAATATTCATTGATTTTTGCCATTGAAAAACGTCCAGAAATGATTGAAGCTACTGACTGAATGAAAGGAGCTGGCATCTCACTCTCTTTGAATCTTCTTTATCATGCTAAGAGGAGCAGGAAAAAGCAAAAAATTTCAGAATTGCACCTTGCAATGCGGAGAAATTACTGTTTGTGCATTTACAATATTCATTGATTTTTGCCATTGAAAAACATCATGTTATTCATATACCAGAAATGTTTGAAGCTACTGACTGAATGAAAGGAGCTGGCATCTCACTCTCTTTGAATCTTCTTTATCATGCTAAGAGGAGCAGGAAAAAGCAAAAAATTTCAGACTTGCACCTTGCAATGCGGAGAAATTACTGTTTGTGCATTTACAATATTCATTGATTTTTGCCATTGAAAAACATCATGTTATTCATATACCAGAAATGTTTGAAGCTACTGACTGAATGAAAGGAGCTGGCATCTCACTCTCTTTGAGTATTCTTTACCATGCTAAGAGGAGCAGGAAAAAGCAAAAAATTTCAGAATTGCACCTTGCAATGCGGAGAAATTACTGTTTGTGCATTTACAATATTCATTGATTTTTGCCATTGAAAAACGTCCAGAAATGATTGAAGCTACTGACTGAATGAAAGGAGCTGGCATCTCACTCTCTTTGAATCTTCTTTATCATGCTAAGAGGAGCAGGAAAAAGCAAAAAATTTCAGAATTGCACCTTGCAATGCGGAGAAATTACAGTTTGTGCATTTACAATATTCATTGATTTTTGCCATTGAAAAACGTCCAGAAATGATTGAAGCTACTAACTGAATGAAAGGAGCTGGCATCTCACTCTCTTTGAATCTTCTTTATCATGCTAAGAGGAGCAGGAAAAAGCAAAAAATTTCAGACTTGCACCTTGCAATGCGGAGAAATTACTGTTTGTGCATTTACAATATTCATTGATTTTTGTCATTGAAAAACATCATGTTATTCATATACCAGAAATGTTTGAAGCTACTGACTGAATGAAAGGAGCTGGCATCTCACTCTCTTTGAATCTTCTTTACCATGCTAAGAGGAGCAGGAAAAAGCAAAAAATTTCAGAATTGCACCTTGCAATGCACAGAAATTACTGTTTGTGCATTTACAATATTCATTGATTTTTGCCATTGAAAAACGTCCAGAAATGATTGAAGCTACTGACTGAATGAAAGGAGCTGGCATCTCACTCTCTTTGAATCTTCTTTATCATGCTAAGAGGAGCAGGAAAAAGCAAAAAATTTCAGAATTGCACCTTGCAATGCGGAGAAATTTCAGTTTGTGCATTTACAATATTCATTGATTTTTGCCATTGTAAAACGTCCAGAAATGATTGAAGCTACTGACTGAATGAAAGGAGCTGGCATCTCACTCTCTTTGAATCTTCTTTATCATGCTAAGAGGAGCAGGAAAAAGCAAAAAATTTCAGAATTGCACTTTGCAATGCGGAGAAATTACTGTTTGTGCATTTACAATATTCATTGATTTTTGCCATTGAAAAACGTCCAGAAATGATTGAAGCTACTGACTGAATGAAAGGAGCTGGCATCTCACTCTCTTTGAATCTTCTTTATCATGCTAAGAGGAGCAGGAAAAAGCAAAAAATTTCAGAATTGCACCTTGCAATGCGGAGAAATTACTGTTTGTGCATTTACAATATTCATTGATTTTTGCCATTGAAAAACATGTTATTCATATACCAGAAATGTTTGAAGCTACTGACTGAATGAAAGGAGCTGGCACCTCACTCTCTTTGAATCTTCTTTATCATGCTAAGAGGAGCAGGAAAAAGCAAAAAATTTCAGAATTGCACCAGGCAATGCGGAGAAATTACTGTTTGTGCATTTACAATATTCATTGATTTTTGCCATTGAAAAACGTCCAGAAATGATTGATGCTACTGACTGAATGAAAGGAGCTGGCATCTCACTCTCTTTGAATCTTCTTTATCATGCTAAGAGGAGCAGGAAAAAGCAAAAAATTTCAGAATTGCGCCTTGCAATGTGGAGATATTACTGTTTGTGCATTTACAATATTCATTGATTTTTGCCATTGAAAAACATGTTTTTCATATACCAGAAATGTTTGAAGCTACTGACTGAATGAAAGGAGCTGGCATCTCACTCTCTTTGAATCTTCTTTATCATGCTAGGATTAGCAGGAAAAAGCAAAAAATTTCAGAATTGCACCTTGCAATGTGGAGATATTACTGTTTGTGCATTTACAATATTCATTGACTTTTGCCATTGAAAAACATGTTTTTCATATACCAGAAATGTTTGAAGCTACTGACTGAATGAAAGGAGCTGGCATCTCACTCTCTTTGAATCTTCTTTATCATGCTAGGATTAGCAGGAAAAAGCAAAAAATTTCAGAATTGCACCTTGCAATGTGGAGATATTACTGTTTGTGCATTTACAATATTCATTGATTTTTGCCATTGAAAAACATGTTTTTCATATACCAGAAATGTTTGAAGCTACTGACTGAATGAAAGGAGCTGGCATCTCACTCTCTTTGAATCTTCTTTATCATGCTAGGATTAACAGGAAAAAGCAAAAAATTTCAGAATTGCACCTTGCAATGTGGAGATATTACTGTTTGTGCATTTACAATATTCATTGATTTTTGCCATTGAAAAACGTCCAGAAATGTTTGAAGCTACTGACTGAATGAAAGGAGCTGGCATCTCACTCTCTTTGAATCTTCTTTATCATGCTAGGATTAGCAGGAAAAAGCAAAAAATTTCAGAATTGCACCTTGCAATGTGGAGATATTACTGGTTGTGCATTTACAATATTCATTGATTTTTGCCATTGAAAAACATGTTTTTCATGTACCAGAAATGTTTGAAGCTACTGACTGAATGAAAGGAGCTGGCATCTCACTCTCTTTGAATCTTCTTTATCATGCTAGGATTAACAGGAAAAAGCAAAAAATTTCAGAATTGCACCTTGCAATGTGGAGATATTACTGTTTGTGCATTTACAATATTCATTGATTTTTGCCATTGAAAAACATGTTTTTCATATACCAGAAATGTTTGAAGCTACTGACTGAATGAAAGGAGCTGGCATCTCACTCTCTTTGAATCTTCTTTATCATGCTAGGATTAACAGGAAAAAGCAAAAAATTTCAGAATTGCACCTTGCAATGTGGAGATATTACTGTTTGTGCATTTACAATATTCATTGATTTTTGCCATTGAAAAACATGTTTTTCATATACCAGAAATGTTTGAAGCTACTGACTGAATGAAAGGAGCTGGCATCTCACTCTCTTTGAATCTTCTTTATCATGCTAGGATTAACAGGAAAAAGCAAAAAATTTCAGAATTGCACCTTGCAATGTGGAGATATTACTGTTTGTGCATTTACAATATTCATTGATTTTTGCCATTGAAAAACGTCCAGAAATGTTTGAAGCTACTGACTGAATGAAAGGAGCTGGCATCTCACTCTCTTTGAATCTTCTTTATCATGCTAGGATTAGCAGGAAAAAGCAAAAAATTTCAGAATTGCACCTTGCAATGTGGAGATATTACTGTTTGTGCATTTACAATATTCATTGATTTTTGCCATTGAAAAACATGTTTTTCATATACCAGAAATGTTTGAAGCTACTGACTGAATGAAAGGAGCTGGCATCTCACTCTCTTTGAATCTTCTTTATCATGCTAGGATTAACAGGAAAAAGCAAAAAATTTCAGAATTGCACCTTGCAATGTGGAGATATTACTGTTTGTGCATTTACAATATTCATTGATTTTTGCCATTGAAAAACATGTTTTTCATATACCAGAAATGTTTGAAGCTACTGACTGAATGAAAGGAGCTGGCATCTCACTCTCTTTGAATCTTCTTTATCATGGTAGGATTAGCAGGAAAAAGCAAAAAATTTCAGAATTGCACCTTGCAATGTGGAGATATTACTGTTTGTGCATTTACAATATTCATTGATTTTTGCCATTGAAAAACATGTTTTTCATATACCAGAAATGTTTGAAGCTACTGACTGAATGAAAGGAGCTGGCATCTCACTCTCTTTGAATCTTCTTTATCATGCTAGGATTAACAGGAAAAAGCAAAAAATTTCAGAATTGCACCTTGCAATGTGGAGATATTACTGTTTGTGCATTTACAATATTCATTGATTTTTGCCATTGAAAAACGTCCAGAAATGTTTGAAGCTACTGACTGAATGAAAGGAGCTGGCATCTCACTCTCTTTGAATCTTCTTTATCATGCTAGGATTAGCAGGAAAAAGCAAAAAATTTCAGAATTGCACCTTGCAATGCGGAGAAATTTCAGTTTGTGCATTTACAATATTCATTGATTTTTGCCATTGAAAAACGTCCAGAAATGATTGAAGCTACTGACTGAATGAAAGGAGCTGGCATCTCACTCTCTTTGAATCTTCTTTATCATGCTAAGAGGAGCAGGAAAAAGCAAAAAATTTCAGAATTGCACCTTGCAATGCGGAGAAATTACTGTTTGTGCATTTACAATATTCATTGATTTTTGCCATTGAAAAACGTCCAGAAATGATTGAAGCTACTGACTGAATGAAAGGAGCTGGCATCTCACTCTCTTTGAATCTTCTTTATCATGCTAAGAGGAGCAGGAAAAAGCAAAAAATTTCAGAATTGCACCTTGCAATGCGGAGAAATTACTGTTTGTGCATTTACAATATTCATTGATTTTTGCCATTGAAAAACATGTTATTCATATACCAGAAATGTTTGAAGCTACTGACTGAATGAAAGGAGCCGGCACCTCACTCTCTTTGAATCTTCTTTATCATGCTAAGAGGAGCAGGAAAAAGCAAAAAATTTCAGAATTGCACCAGGCAATGCGGAGAAATTACTGTTTGTGCATTTACAATATTCATTGATTTTTGCCATTGAAAAACGTCCAGAAATGATTGATGCTACTGACTGAATGAAAGGAGCTGGCATCTCACTCTCTTTGAATCTTCTTTATCATGCTAAGAGGAGCAGGAAAAAGCAAAAAATTTCAGAATTGCGCCTTGCAATGTGGAGATATTACTGTTTGTGCATTTACAATATTCATTGATTTTTGCCATTGAAAAACATGTTTTTCATATACCAGAAATGTTTGAAGCTACTGACTGAATGAAAGGAGCTGGCATCTCACTCTCTTTGAATCTTCTTTATCATGCTAGGATTAGCAGGAAAAAGCAAAAAATTTCAGAATTGCACCTTGCAATGTGGAGATATTACTGTTTGTGCATTTACAATATTCATTGACTTTTGCCATTGAAAAACATGTTTTTCATATACCAGAAATGTTTGAAGCTACTGACTGAATGAAAGGAGCTGGCATCTCACTCTCTTTGAATCTTCTTTATCATGCTAGGATTAGCAGGAAAAAGCAAAAAATTTCAGAATTGCACCTTGCAATGTGGAGAAATTACTGTTTGTGCATTTACAATATTCATTGATTTTTGCCATTGAAAAACATGTTTTTCATATACCAGAAATGTTTGAAGCTACTGACTGAATGAAAGGAGCTGGCATCTCACTCTCTTTGAATCTTCTTTATCATGCTAGGATTAACAGGAAAAAGCAAAAAATTTCAGAATTGCACCTTGCAATGTGGAGATATTACTGTTTGTGCATTTACAATATTCATTGATTTTTGCCATTGAAAAACGTCCAGAAATGTTTGAAGCTACTGACTGAATGAAAGGAGCTGGCATCTCACTCTCTTTGAATCTTCTTTATCATGCTAGGATTAGCAGGAAAAAGCAAAAAATTTCAGAATTGCACCTTGCAATGTGGAGATATTACTGGTTGTGCATTTACAATATTCATTGATTTTTGCCATTGAAAAACATGTTTTTCATGTACCAGAAATGTTTGAAGCTACTGACTGAATGAAAGGAGCTGGCATCTCACTCTCTTTGAATCTTCTTTATCATGCTAGGATTAACAGGAAAAAGCAAAAAATTTCAGAATTGCACCTTGCAATGTGGAGATATTACTGTTTGTGCATTTACAATATTCATTGATTTTTGCCATTGAAAAACATGTTTTTCATATACCAGAAATGTTTGAAGCTACTGACTGAATGAAAGGAGCTGGCATCTCACTCTCTTTGAATCTTCTTTATCATGCTAGGATTAACAGGAAAAAGCAAAAAATTTCAGAATTGCACCTTGCAATGTGGAGATATTACTGTTTGTGCATTTACAATATTCATTGATTTTTGCCATTGAAAAACATGTTTTTCATATACCAGAAATGTTTGAAGCTACTGACTGAATGAAAGGAGCTGGCATCTCACTCTCTTTGAATCTTCTTTATCATGCTAGGATTAACAGGAAAAAGCAAAAAATTTCAGAATTGCACCTTGCAATGTGGAGATATTACTGTTTGTGCATTTACAATATTCATTGATTTTTGCCATTGAAAAACGTCCAGAAATGTTTGAAGCTACTGACTGAATGAAAGGAGCTGGCATCTCACTCTCTTTGAATCTTCTTTATCATGCTAGGATTAGCAGGAAAAAGCAAAAAATTTCAGAATTGCACCTTGCAATGTGGAGATATTACTGTTTGTGCATTTACAATATTCATTGATTTTTGCCATTGAAAAACATGTTTTTCATATACCAGAAATGTTTGAAGCTACTGACTGAATGAAAGGAGCTGGCATCTCACTCTCTTTGAATCTTCTTTATCATGCTAGGATTAACAGGAAAAAGCAAAAAATTTCAGAATTGCACCTTGCAATGTGGAGATATTACTGTTTGTGCATTTACAATATTCATTGATTTTTGCCATTGAAAAACATGTTTTTCATATACCAGAAATGTTTGAAGCTACTGACTGAATGAAAGGAGCTGGCATCTCACTCTCTTTGAATCTTCTTTATCATGCTAGGATTAGCAGGAAAAAGCAAAAAATTTCAGAATTGCACCTTGCAATGTGGAGATATTACTGTTTGTGCATTTACAATATTCATTGATTTTTGCCATTGAAAAACATGTTTTTCATATACCAGAAATGTTTGAAGCTACTGACTGAATGAAAGGAGCTGGCATCTCACTCTCTTTGAATCTTCTTTATCATGCTAGGATTAACAGGAAAAAGCAAAAAATTTCAGAATTGCACCTTGCAATGTGGAGATATTACTGTTTGTGCATTTACAATATTCATTGATTTTTGCCATTGAAAAACGTCCAGAAATGTTTGAAGCTACTGACTGAATGAAAGGAGCTGGCATCTCACTCTCTTTGAATCTTCTTTATCATGCTAGGATTAGCAGGAAAAAGCAAAAAATTTCAGAATTGCACCTTGCAATGTTGAGATATTACTGTTTGTGCATTTACAATATTCATTGATTTTTGCCATTGAAAAACATGTTTTTCATATACCAGAAATGTTTGAAGCTACTGACTGAATGAAAGGAGCTGGCATCTCACTCTTTGAATCTTCTTTATCATGCTAGGATTAGCAGGAAAAAGCAAAAAATTTCAGAATTGCACCTTGCAATGTGGAGATATTACTGTTTGTGCATTTACAATATTCATTGATTTTTGCCATTGAAAAACATGTTTTTCATATACCAGAAATGTTTGAAGCTACTGACTGAATGAAAGGAGCTGGCATCTCACTCTCTTTGAATCTTCTTTATCATGCTAGGATTAACAGGAAAAAGCAAAAAATTTCAGAATTGCACCTTGCAATGTGGAGATATTACTGTTTGTGCATTTACAATATTCATTGATTTTTGCCATTGAAAAACGTCCAGAAATGTTTGAAGCTACTGACTGAATGAAAGGAGCTGGCATCTCACTCTCTTTGAATCTTCTTTATCATGCTAGGATTAGCAGGAAAAAGCAAAAAATTTCAGAATTGCACCTTGCAATGTGGAGATATTACTGTTTGTGCATTTACAATATTCATTGATTTTTGCCATTGAAAAACATGTTTTTCATATACCAGAAATGTTTGAAGCTACTGACTGAATGAAAGGAGCTGACATCTCACTCTCTTTGAATCTTCTTTATCATGCTAGGATTAGCAGGAAAAGGCAAAAAATTTCAGAATTGCACCTTGCAATGTGGAGATATTACTGTTTGTGCATTTACAATATTCATTGATTTTTGCCATTGAAAAACATGTTTTTCATATACCAGAAATGTTTGAAGCTACTGACTGAATGAAAGGAGCTGGCATCTCACTCTCTTTGAATCTTCTTTATCATGCTAGGATTAACAGGAAAAAGCAAAAAATTTCAGAATTGCACCTTGCAATGTGGAGATATTACTGTTTGTGCATTTACAATATTCATTGATTTTTGCCATTGAAAAACGTCCAGAAATGTTTGAAGCTACTGACTGAATTAAAGGAGCTGGCATCTCACTCTCTTTGAATCTTCTTTATCATGCTAAGAGGAGCAGGAAAAAGCAAAAAATTTCAGAATTGCACCTTGCAATGCGGAGAAATTACTGTTTGTGCATTTACAATATTCATTGATTTTTGCCATTGAAAAACATCATGTTATTCATATACCAGAAATGTTTGAAGCTACTGACTGAATGAAAGGAGCTGGCATCTCACTCTCTTTGAATCTTCTTTATCATGCTAAGAGGAGCAGGAAAAAGCAAAAAATTTCAGACTTGCACCTTGCAATGCGGAGAAATTACTGTTTGTGCATTTACAATATTCATTGATTTTTGCCATTGAAAAACATCATGTTATTCATATACCAGAAATGTTTGAAGCTACTGACTGAATGAAAGGAGCTGGCATCTCACTCTCTTTGAGTATTCTTTACCATGCTAAGAGGAGCAGGAAAAAGCAAAAAATTTCAGAATTGCACTTTGCAATGCGGAGAAATTACTGTTTGTGCATTTACAATATTCATTGATTTTTGCCATTGAAAAACGTCCAGAAATGATTGAAGCTACTGACTGAATGAAAGGAGCTGGCATCTCACTCTCTTTGAATCTTCTTTATCATGCTAAGAGGAGCAGGAAAAAGCAAAAAATTTCAGAATTGCACCTTGCAATGCGGAGAAATTTCAGTTTGTGCATTTACAATATTCATTGATTTTTGCCATTGAAAAACGTCCAGAAATTATTGAAGCTACTGACTGAATGAAAGGAGCTGGCATCTCACTCTCTTTGAATCTTCTTTATCATGCTAAGAGGAGCAGGAAAAAGCAAAAAATTTCAGAATTGCACCTTGCAATGCGGAGAAATTACTGTTTGTGCATTTACAATATTCATTGATTTTTGCCATTGAAAAACGTCCAGAAATGATTGAAGCTACTGACTGAATGAAAGGAGCTGGCATCTCACTCTCTTTGAATCTTCTTTATCATGCTAAGAGGAGCAGGAAAAAGCAAAAAATTTCAGAATTGCACCTTGCAATGCGGAGAAATTACTGTTTGTGCATTTACAATATTCATTGATTTTTGCCATTGAAAAACATGTTATTCATATACCAGAAATGTTTGAAGCTACTGACTGAATGAAAGGAGCTGGCACCTCACTCTCTTTGAATCTTCTTTATCATGCTAAGAGGAGCAGGAAAAAGCAAAAAATTTCAGAATTGCACCTTGCAATGCGGAGAAATTACTGTTTGTGCATTTACAATATTCATTGATTTTTGCCATTGAAAAACGTCCAGAAATGATTGAAGCTAATGACTGAATGAAAGGAGCTGGCATCTCACTCTCTTTGAATCTTCTTTATCATGCTAAGAGGAGCAGGAAAAAGCAAAAAATTTCAGAATTGCGCCTTGCAATGTGGAGATATTACTGTTTGTGCATTTACAATATTCATTGATTTTTGCCATTGAAAAACATGTTTTTCATATACCAGAAATGTTTGAAGCTACTGACTGAATGAAAGGAGCTGGCATCTCACTCTCTTTGAATCTTCTTTATCATGCTAGGATTAGCAGGAAAAAGCAAAAAATTTCAGAATTGCACCTTGCAATGTGGAGATATTACTGTTTGTGCATTTACAATATTCATTGACTTTTGCCATTGAAAAACATGTTTTTCATATACCAGAAATGTTTGAAGCTACTGACTGAATGAAAGGAGCTGGCATCTCACTCTCTTTGAATCTTCTTTATCATGCTAGGATTAGCAGGAAAAAGCAAAAAATTTCAGAATTGCACCTTGCAATGTGGAGATATTACTGTTTGTGCATTTACAATATTCATTGATTTTTGCCATTGAAAAACATGTTTTTCATATACCAGAAATGTTTGAAGCTACTGACTGAATGAAAGGAGCTGGCATCTCACTCTCTTTGAATCTTCTTTATCATGCTAGGATTAACAGGAAAAAGCAAAAAATTTCAGAATTGCACCTTGCAATGTGGAGATATTACTGTTTGTGCATTTACAATATTCATTGATTTTTGCCATTGAAAAACGTCCAGAAATGTTTGAAGCTACTGACTGAATGAAAGGAGCTGGCATCTCACTCTCTTTGAATCTTCTTTATCATGCTAGGATTAGCAGGAAAAAGCAAAAAATTTCAGAATTGCACCTTGCAATGTGGAGATATTACTGTTTGTGCATTTACAATATTCATTGATTTTTGCCATTGAAAAACATGTTTTTCATATACCAGAAATGTTTGAAGCTACTGACTGAATGAAAGGAGCTGGCATCTCACTCTCTTTGAATCTTCTTTATCATGCTAGGATTAACAGGAAAAAGCAAAAAATTTCAGAATTGCACCTTGCAATGTGGAGATATTACTGTTTGTGCATTTACAATATTCATTGATTTTTGCCATTGAAAAACATGTTTTTCATATACCAGAAATGTTTGAAGCTACTGACTGAATGAAAGGAGCTGGCATCTCACTCTCTTTGAATCTTCTTTATCATGCTAGGATTAACAGGAAAAAGCAAAAAATTTCAGAATTGCACCTTGCAATGTGGAGATATTACTGTTTGTGCATTTACAATATTCATTGATTTTTGCCATTGAAAAACATGTTTTTCATATACCAGAAATGTTTGAAGCTACTGACTGAATGAAAGGAGCTGGCATCTCACTCTCTTTGAATCTTCTTTATCATGCTAGGATTAACAGGAAAAAGCAAAAAATTTCAGAATTGCACCTTGCAATGTGGAGATATTACTGTTTGTGCATTTACAATATTCATTGATTTTTGCCATTGAAAAACGTCCAGAAATGTTTGAAGCTACTGACTGAATGAAAGGAGCTGGCATCTCACTCTCTTTGAATCTTCTTTATCATGCTAGGATTAGCAGGAAAAAGCAAAAAATTTCAGAATTGCACCTTGCAATGTGGAGATATTACTGTTTGTGCATTTACAATATTCATTGATTTTTGCCATTGAAAAACATGTTTTTCATATACCAGAAATGTTTGAAGCTACTGACTGAATGAAAGGAGCTGGCATCTCACTCTCTTTGAATCTTCTTTATCATGCTAGGATTAACAGGAAAAAGCAAAAAATTTCAGAATTGCACCTTGCAATGTGGAGATATTACTGTTTGTGCATTTACAATATTCATTGATTTTTGCCATTGAAAAACATGTTTTTCATATACCAGAAATGTTTGAAGCTACTGACTGAATGAAAGGAGCTGGCATCTTACTCTCTTTGAATCTTCTTTATCATGCTAGGATTAGCAGGAAAAAGCAAAAAATTTCAGAATTGCACCTTGCAATGTGGAGATATTACTGTTTGTGCATTTACAATATTCATTGATTTTTGCCATTGAAAAACATGTTTTTCATATACCAGAAATGTTTGAAGCTACTGACTGAATGAAAGGAGCTGGCATCTCACTCTCTTTGAATCTTCTTTATCATGCTAGGATTAACAGGAAAAAGCAAAAAATTTCAGAATTGCACCTTGCAATGTGGAGATATTACTGTTTGTGCATTTACAATATTCATTGATTTTTGCCATTGAAAAACGTCCAGAAATGTTTGAAGCTACTGACTGAATGAAAGGAGCTGGCATCTCACTCTCTTTGAATCTTCTTTATCATGCTAGGATTAGCAGGAAAAAGCAAAAAATTTCAGAATTGCACCTTGCAATGTTGAGATATTACTGTTTGTGCATTTACAATATTCATTGATTTTTGCCATTGAAAAACATGTTTTTCATATACCAGAAATGTTTGAAGCTACTGACTGAATGAAAGGAGCTGTCATCTCACTCTTTGAATCTTCTTTATCATGCTAGGATTTCAGGAAAAAGCAAAAAATTTCAGAATTGCACCTTGCAATGTGAAGATATTACTGTTTGTGCATTTACAATATTCATTGATTTTTGCCATTGAAAAACATGTTTTTCATATACCAGAAATGTTTGAAGCTACTGACTGAATGAAAGGAGCTGGCATCTCACTCTCTTTGAATCTTCTTTATCATGCTAGGATTAACAGGAAAAAGCAAAAAATTTCAGAATTGCACCTTGCAATGTGGAGATATTACTGTTTGTGCATTTACAATATTCATTGATTTTTGCCATTGAAAAACGTCCAGAAATGTTTGAAGCTACTGACTGAATGAAAGGAGCTGGCATCTCACTCTCTTTGAATCTTCTTTATCATGCTAGGATTAGCAGGAAAAAGCAAAAAATTTCAGAATTGCACCTTGCAATGTGGAGATATTACTGTTTGTGCATTTACAATATTCATTGATTTTTGCCATTGAAAAACATGTTTTTCATATACCAGAAATGTTTGAAGCTACTGACTGAATGAAAGGAGCTGGCATCTCACTCTCTTTGAATCTTCTTTATCATGCTAGGATTAACAGGAAAAAGCAAAAAATTTCAGAATTGCACCTTGCAATGTGGAGATATTACTGTTTGTGCATTTACAATATTCATTGATTTTTGCCATTGAAAAACATGTTTTTCATATACCAGAAATGTTTGAAGCTACTGACTGAATGAAAGGAGCTGGCATCTCACTCTCTTTGAATCTTCTTTATCATGCTAGGATTAACAGGAAAAAGCAAAAAATTTCAGAATTGCACCTTGCAATGTGGAGATATTACTGTTTGTGCATTTACAATATTCATTGATTTTTGCCATTGAAAAACATGTTTTTCATATACCAGAAATGTTTGAAGCTACTGACTGAATGAAAGGAGCTGGCATCTCACTCTCTTTGAATCTTCTTTATCATGCTAGGATTAACAGGAAAAAGCAAAAAATTTCAGAATTGCACCTTGCAATGTGGAGATATTACTGTTTGTGCATTTACAATATTCATTGATTTTTGCCATTGAAAAACGTCCAGAAATGTTTGAAGCTACTGACTGAATGAAAGGAGCTGGCATCTCACTCTCTTTGAATCTTCTTTATCATGCTAGGATTAGCAGGAAAAAGCAAAAAATTTCAGAATTGCACCTTGCAATGTTGAGATATTACTGTTTGTGCATTTACAATATTCATTGATTTTTGCCATTGAAAAACATGTTTTTCATATACCAGAAATGTTTGAAGCTACTGACTGAATGAAAGGAGCTGTCATCTCACTCTTTGAATCTTCTTTATCATGCTAGGATTTCAGGAAAAAGCAAAAAATTTCAGAATTGCACCTTGCAATGTGAAGATATTACTGTTTGTGCATTTACAATATTCATTGATTTTTGCCATTGAAAAACATGTTTTTCATATACCAGAAATGTTTGAAGCTACTGACTGAATGAAAGGAGCTGGCATCTCACTCTCTTTGAATCTTCTTTATCATGCTAGGATTAACAGGAAAAAGCAAAAAATTTCAGAATTGCACCTTGCAATGTGGAGATATTACTGTTTGTGCATTTACAATATTCATTGATTTTTGCCATTGAAAAACGTCCAGAAATGTTTGAAGCTACTGACTGAATGAAAGGAGCTGGCATCTCACTCTCTTTGAATCTTCTTTATCATGCTAGGATTAGCAGGAAAAAGCAAAAAATTTCAGAATTGCACCTTGCAATGTGGAGATATTACTGTTTGTGCATTTACAATATTCATTGATTTTTGCCATTGAAAAACATGTTTTTCATATACCAGAAATGTTTGAAGCTACTGACTGAATGAAAGGAGCTGGCATCTCACTCTCTTTGAATCTTCTTTATCATGCTAGGATTAACAGGAAAAAGCAAAAAATTTCAGAATTGCACCTTGCAATGTGGAGATATTACTGTTTGTGCATTTACAATATTCATTGATTTTTGCCATTGAAAAACATGTTTTTCATATACCAGAAATGTTTGAAGCTACTGACTGAATGAAAGGAGCTGGCATCTCACTCTCTTTGAATCTTCTTTATCATGCTAGGATTAACAGGAAAAAGCAAAAAATTTCAGAATTGCACCTTGCAATGTGGAGATATTACTGTTTGTGCATTTACAATATTCATTGATTTTTGCCATTGAAAAACATGTTTTTCATATACCAGAAATGTTTGAAGCTACTGACTGAATGAAAGGAGCTGGCATCTCACTCTCTTTGAATCTTCTTTATCATGCTAGGATTAACAGGAAAAAGCAAAAAATTTCAGAATTGCACCTTGCAATGTGGAGATATTACTGTTTGTGCATTTACAATATTCATTGATTTTTGCCATTGAAAAACATGTTTTTCATATACCAGAAATGTTTGAAGCTACTGACTGAATGAAAGGAGCTGGCATCTCACTCTCTTTGAATCTTCTTTATCATGCTAGGATTAACAGGAAAAAGCAAAAAATTTCAGAATTGCACCTTGCAATGTGGAGATATTACTGTTTGTGCATTTACAATATTCATTGATTTTTGCCATTGAAAAACGTCCAGAAATGTTTGAAGCTACTGACTGAATGAAAGGAGCTGGCATCTCACTCTCTTTGAATCTTCTTTATCATGCTAGGATTAGCAGGAAAAAGCAAAAAATTTCAGAATTGCACCTTGCAATGTTGAGATATTACTGTTTGTGCATTTACAATATTCATTGATTTTTGCCATTGAAAAACATGTTTTTCATATACCAGAAATGTTTGAAGCTACTGACTGAATGAAAGGAGCTGTCATCTCACTCTTTGAATCTTCTTTATCATGCTAGGATTTCAGGAAAAAGCAAAAAATTTCAGAATTGCACCTTGCAATGTGAAGATATTACTGTTTGTGCATTTACAATATTCATTGATTTTTGCCATTGAAAAACATGTTTTTCATATACCAGAAATGTTTGAAGCTACTGACTGAATGAAAGGAGCTGGCATCTCACTCTCTTTGAATCTTCTTTATCATGCTAGGATTAACAGGAAAAAGCAAAAAATTTCAGAATTGCACCTTGCAATGTGGAGATATTACTGTTTGTGCATTTACAATATTCATTGATTTTTGCCATTGAAAAACGTCCAGAAATGTTTGAAGCTACTGACTGAATGAAAGGAGCTGGCATCTCACTCTCTTTGAATCTTCTTTATCATGCTAGGATTAGCAGGAAAAAGCAAAAAATTTCAGAATTGCACCTTGCAATGTGGAGATATTACTGTTTGTGCATTTACAATATTCATTGATTTTTGCCATTGAAAAACATGTTTTTCATATACCAGAAATGTTTGAAGCTACTGACTGAATGAAAGGAGCTGGCATCTCACTCTCTTTGAATCTTCTTTATCATGCTAGGATTAACAGGAAAAAGCAAAAAATTTCAGAATTGCACCTTGCAATGTGGAGATATTACTGTTTGTGCATTTACAATATTCATTGATTTTTGCCATTGAAAAACATGTTTTTCATATACCAGAAATGTTTGAAGCTACTGACTGAATGAAAGGAGCTGGCATCTCACTCTCTTTGAATCTTCTTTATCATGCTAGGATTAACAGGAAAAAGCAAAAAATTTCAGAATTGCACCTTGCAATGTGGAGATATTACTGTTTGTGCATTTACAATATTCATTGATTTTTGCCATTGAAAAACATGTTTTTCATATACCAGAAATGTTTGAAGCTACTGACTGAATGAAAGGAGCTGGCATCTCACTCTCTTTGAATCTTCTTTATCATGCTAGGATTAACAGGAAAAAGCAAAAAATTTCAGAATTGCACCTTGCAATGTGGAGATATTACTGTTTGTGCATTTACAATATTCATTGATTTTTGCCATTGAAAAACATGTTTTTCATATACCAGAAATGTTTGAAGCTACTGACTGAATGAAAGGAGCTGGCATCTCACTCTCTTTGAATCTTCTTTATCATGCTAGGATTAACAGGAAAAAGCAAAAAATTTCAGAATTGCACCTTGCAATGTGGAGATATTACTGTTTGTGCATTTACAATATTCATTGATTTTTGCCATTGAAAAACGTCCAGAAATGTTTGAAGCTACTGACTGAATGAAAGGAGCTGGCATCTCACTCTCTTTGAATCTTCTTTATCATGCTAGGATTAGCAGGAAAAAGCAAAAAATTTCAGAATTGCACCTTGCAATGTTGAGATATTACTGTTTGTGCATTTACAATATTCATTGATTTTTGCCATTGAAAAACATGTTTTTCATATACCAGAAATGTTTGAAGCTACTGACTGAATGAAAGGAGCTGTCATCTCACTCTTTGAATCTTCTTTATCATGCTAGGATTTCAGGAAAAAGCAAAAAATTTCAGAATTGCACCTTGCAATGTGAAGATATTACTGTTTGTGCATTTACAATATTCATTGATTTTTGCCATTGAAAAACATGTTTTTCATATACCAGAAATGTTTGAAGCTACTGACTGAATGAAAGGAGCTGGCATCTCACTCTCTTTGAATCTTCTTTATCATGCTAGGATTAACAGGAAAAAGCAAAAAATTTCAGAATTGCACCTTGCAATGTGGAGATATTACTGTTTGTGCATTTACAATATTCATTGATTTTTGCCATTGAAAAACGTCCAGAAATGTTTGAAGCTACTGACTGAATGAAAGGAGCTGGCATCTCACTCTCTTTGAATCTTCTTTATCATGCTAGGATTAGCAGGAAAAAGCAAAAAATTTCAGAATTGCACCTTGCAATGTGGAGATATTACTGTTTGTGCATTTACAATATTCATTGATTTTTGCCATTGAAAAACATGTTTTTCATATACCAGAAATGTTTGAAGCTACTGACTGAATGAAAGGAGCTGGCATCTCACTCTCTTTGAATCTTCTTTATCATGCTAGGATTAACAGGAAAAAGCAAAAAATTTCAGAATTGCACCTTGCAATGTGGAGATATTACTGTTTGTGCATTTACAATATTCATTGATTTTTGCCATTGAAAAACATGTTTTTCATATACCAGAAATGTTTGAAGCTACTGACTGAATGAAAGGAGCTGGCATCTCACTCTCTTTGAATCTTCTTTATCATGCTAGGATTAACAGGAAAAAGCAAAAAATTTCAGAATTGCACCTTGCAATGTGGAGATATTACTGTTTGTGCATTTACAATATTCATTGATTTTTGCCATTGAAAAACATGTTTTTCATATACCAGAAATGTTTGAAGCTACTGACTGAATGAAAGGAGCTGGCATCTCACTCTCTTTGAATCTTCTTTATCATGCTAGGATTAACAGGAAAAAGCAAAAAATTTCAGAATTGCACCTTGCAATGTGGAGATATTACTGTTTGTGCATTTACAATATTCATTGATTTTTGCCATTGAAAAACGTCCAGAAATGTTTGAAGCTACTGACTGAATGAAAGGAGCTGGCATCTCACTCTCTTTGAATCTTCTTTATCATGCTAGGATTAGCAGGAAAAAGCAAAAAATTTCAGAATTGCACCTTGCAATGTGGAGATATTACTGTTTGTGCATTTACAATATTCATTGATTTTTGCCATTGAAAAACATGTTTTTCATATACCAGAAATGTTTGAAGCTACTGACTGAATGAAAGGAGCTGGCATCTCACTCTCTTTGAATCTTCTTTATCATGCTAGGATTAGCAGGAAAAAGCAAAAAATTTCAGAATTGCACCTTGCAATGTGGAGATATTACTGTTTGTGCATTTACAATATTCATTGATTTTTGCCATTGAAAAACATGTTTTTCATATACCAGAAATGTTTGAAGCTACTGACTGAATGAAAGGAGCTGGCATCTCACTCTCTTTGAATCTTCTTTATCATGCTAGGATTAACAGGAAAAAGCAAAAAATTTCAGAATTGCACCTTGCAATGTGGAGATATTACTGTTTGTGCATTTACAATATTCATTGATTTTTGCCATTGAAAAACATGTTTTTCATATACCAGAAATGTTTGAAGCTACTGACTGAATGAAAGGAGCTGGCATCTCACTCTCTTTGAATCTTCTTTATCATGCTAGGATTAGCAGGAAAAAGCAAAAAATTTCAGAATCGCACCTTGCAATGTGGAGATATTACTGTTTGTGCATTTACAATATTCATTGATTTTTGCCATTGAAAAACATGTTTTTCATATACCAGAAATGTTTGAAGCTACTGACTGAATGAAAGGAGCTGGCATCTCACTCTCTTTGAATCTTCTTTATCATGCTAGGATTAACAGGAAAAAGCAAAAAATTTCAGAATTGCACCTTGCAATGTGGAGATATTACTGTTTGTGCATTTACAATATTCATTGATTTTTGCCATTGAAAAACGTCCAGAAATGTTTGAAGCTACTGACTGAATGAAAGGAGCTGGCATCTCACTCTCTTTGAATCTTCTTTATCATGCTAGGATTAGCAGGAAAAAGCAAAAAATTTCAGAATTGCACCTTGCAATGTTGAGATATTACTGTTTGTGCATTTACAATATTCATTGATTTTTGCCATTGAAAAACATGTTTTTCATATACCAGAAATGTTTGAAGCTACTGACTGAATGAAAGGAGCTGGCATCTCACTCTTTGAATCTTCTTTATCATGCTAGGATTAGCAGGAAAAAGCAAAAAAATTCAGAATTGCACCTTGCAATGTGGAGATATTACTGTTTGTGCATTTACAATATTCATTGATTTTTGCCATTGAAAAACATGTTTTTCATATACCAGAAATGTTTGAAGCTACTGACTGAATGAAAGGAGCTGGCATCTCACTCTCTTTGAATCTTCTTTATCATGCTAGGATTAACAGGAAAAAGCAAAAAATTTCAGAATTGCACCTTGCAATGTGGAGATATTACTGTTTGTGCATTTACAATATTCATTGATTTTTGCCATTGAAAAACGTCCAGAAATGTTTGAAGCTACTGACTGAATGAAAGGAGCTGGCATCTCACTCTCTTTGAATCTTCTTTATCATGCTAGGATTAGCAGGAAAAAGCAAAAAATTTCAGAATTGCACCTTGCAATGTGGAGATATTACTGTTTGTGCATTTACAATATTCATTGATTTTTGCCATTGAAAAACATCATGTTATTCATATACCAGAAATGTTTGAAGCTACTGACTGAATGAAAGGAGCTGGCATCTCACTCTCTTTGAATCTTCTTTATCATGCTAGGATTAGCTGGAAAAAGCAAAAAATTTCCGAATTGCACCTTGCAATGTGGAGATATTACTGTTTGTGCATTTACAATATTCATTGATTTTTGCCATTGAAAAACATGTTTTTCATATACCAGAAATGTTTGAAGCTACTGACTGAATGAAAGGAGCTGGCATCTCACTCTCTTTGAATCTTCTTTATCATGCTAGGATTAGCAGGAAAAAGCAAAAAATTTCAGAATTGCACCTTGCAATGTGGAGATATTACTGTTTGTGCATTTACAATATTCATTGATTTTTGCCATTGAAAAACATGTTTTTCATATACCAGAAATGTTTGAAGCTACTGACTGAATGAAAGGAGCTGGCATCTCACTCTCTTTGAATCTTCTTTATCATGCTAGGATTAACAGGAAAAAGCAAAAAATTTCAGAATTGCACCTTGCAATGTGGAGATATTACTGTTTGTGCATTTACAATATTCATTGATTTTTGCCATTGAAAA